>NW_027466940.1:937500-1117500 GCF_046128005.1 Genypterus blacodes | reverse complement strand
GCCAAATGTGAAGGATAAATGTATGCAAATTGCTCCTAACGCGTTTTATTCTCATGTTCCTGGTCAATCATAACAGTATTCGTCCCAATTATCCTGCACCTCGTTCACGGTGACAGCAGGTGCTTTGCTCAGACAGCATCACGCTGACATAAAAACCATCCATCACCCGCTGCTGTCTTCCCCCGGGGACCTCTGTGACCTCGGGGAGGGACGCCTGTCTGTCTGTCAACCGCTCAGCCCGTCACTAGGCACCAGGAGAGCGTGTGTCTGTGTGTATATATGTGTGTATGAGAGAGAGAGAGAGAGAGAGAGAGAGAGAGAGGGGAGGGAGGGAGAGCTATTCAGAGGGCATTTCCTTCCTTCCTTCCTTCCTTTCCTCTCCCACCTCTCCATCTTCCAGCCTGCTGGCCTGCGCTGCCCCTAACTTGACTCTAGATGGCAACCTTCTCTTACACAACAACCTGGTCCCGGCCTGATCACCCAGCATTTAAACCTGTGCCATATCATATGTGTGATAACAGATCTGCATCCTGCTCAGACTAGCTCTTATTGTTGTCTGTTACAGCTCAACCAACCTGTTGATCCACTGTGTGGGAATAAGGAGCCTATCAGATCACGTCTACAATACTGTGCTTGCCAAAAAAGCCAATTTATACACTTCAACCACTAGAGGGCATTAGTTGAACACCTGCTGCACACAATCCTCTCACAGTTCCACGAGTCGGATAAGCACAACATTCGAAGGCATTAAAGCACTGGCATCGAACAAGATCAGACAAGATGAGATTCACTCGCTCACAGTGATTAATTTTCTCCCAATGGGAACTTCACTTGGCAGATGAGGGAGGCGTGTCTGGCGTTGGAAAGCGATTTACAATGAATTACCTAACTGCTCTGCACACCACAGCTTGTATCTGATGGCGGCAGACAAAACAATGAATATCAAGAAACACTTTTTCACTCAGAACTCTCCCCGAGGTGACAGCATGAGAGTGACCGTCCGGACAAGATGATGTCATCGACGTATAAGCACAAAGTTAAAATACTCTCCTGGCTTCATGAGTCTCACCAACCAGAATCTGCAACAATTTATTCATGATAATTTAGGGAAAGCCCATCCTTGACTGTTGCTGCATTTATATTGGTGTGTGTGTGTGTGTGTGTGTGTGTGTGTGTGTGTGTGTCTGTGTGTGTCTGTGTGTCTGTGTGTGTGTGATAACAATGTGTGGGAGCTTTCTACTCTCCTCCAGTTCGACCTGGTGACAGCCTATCTGCACCGTGACAGCAGTGAGAAGGAATCCCATTTCCACCTGTCATTCAGCCGGAGGCACAGGAGCTCCTGGAGAGCCACTCGCTTATTGAAAATGTGAAATGTTTTGTGATTTGAGTGAGAAATGCTGGTGGAAGTTTGTTGTTCTATGCTGCTCTTTTCTACAATTCTGTCTGATAAATAAATCTCAGTAAAATAATAAATAAAATCTCAGTAAGAGTGAGAATGTTTGAGTACGAAACATTAAATCGGACACCTCCAGAATTCAGCGACATCATTGTTGTTGTTGTTGATGTTTATTTCATTATGGAGCCAATGCGTTACCGTGCACACTGAGTGTAACCACTTCTATTCTCATTGCTCAGCTCCATGGAGGCTTACGCTAAAGCTCAGCTTGTGGAGAACTTGTGAGTGTGCCGAGGAGTGGATGAAAGTGTAGACGTGTTAACTTTCGCAGCTCTTAAGTTCTCAGGAAACAAAGATAATGAGGCACAAAACTTATCTGAAAAAAGCAAAACATGTCCTTGTTATATAAAAGCTCTGCCATTTAGCTGCCTACCTGCGAGTGTAATTCAAATATCAGACCATCTCTGAACACAATTTTAGATGTTTTCAGCAATTTACACGACAAATACTTTACACTCAATGTAGTTCTCTCTCTCTCTCTCTCTCTCTCTCTCTCTCTCTCTCTCTCTCTCTCTTGCTCTCTCTCTCTCTCTCTCTCTCTCTCTCTCTCTCTGTAGGATTAGGGGTTCCACTCATGCTGAAGAGGGTAAGCCCGCAGAGAAGCTGTACCATGAGCCGCTTGGGCTTTAAAGCATTGAACAAATCCAGAAAATGGCAGATGTTGCACACACACATGCACACACACACATACGCACACACACATACGTGCACACACACACACACACACACACACACACGCATGCATGCACGCACACACACAAGCCTGAAGCTCTGGCATAACAAAGTTGTCGGTGCAGTGGATTGATGGTGCCAAGCTTCCATCTAATTTGGCTTCCTGATCTCCCTCTGCTCATCCCCCTAGAGGACTGGGTAAGTGACAGTTCAATACCCCCCCCCCCCACACACACACACACACACACCATCACCTCTTTATGCGCTCGAACACACGTACGCGTGCCCAAACACACACACCGCTACCCCCTACTCCACTTGCCCTGAGGAAGCAGGAAGACCTCTGCTGCGGCGGGTTCGCTCCTCCATCTGGAGCGAGGTGATGATTATTAGCCTGTGGGACGGAACCACACGCACACACACACACACACAATTATGTCAACTCTTCTCTTTCTCCCTCCTTTTTTCTGATGTCACTCCATCGCTCATATCAGCCGCTACAAGTTGAGCATCCATTCGGAATGCAGTTACTATGACAACACCCGTCTTTCTTTTGTGTCCTTAAACCTCTCCAAGCTGCTGTTAAATGTTAAATAAGTGCCATTCTTCGACTCTGACATTTGGTCGTCCTCCCTGCATCAAATCCGTCCTTCGTTCAATCTGTCATGCCTCTTTGTCTGTCTGTCTGTCTGTCTCCTTGTCTCTCTGTCTGTCTCTCTGTCTCTCTGTCTCTCTGTCTGTCTGTCTTGCCTGGAGCTGGATTTATCGGGACATTTGGATAAAAAAGAGATACTGGATTGCACAGACTGGTAGGTGGGTAGAGTTAGGATGAGAGTGAGGGCAGGGGAGAGTTTGGTGTGTGTGTGTGTGGGATCATGTAGTAAAGTTGGTAGAGAACAGAAATAGATGTGGAGGAGGAAACTAAGGCTCTGATTTGAGTTTGAAGGTAGCAGAGAGAGGCTGTGGACTCTCTAACTTTGAATTGGCTCTTTCTTGATAGATTTAAGCCTTTTGGTTTACCACTAATTACTTCTCGTTGCCATGCTGTGAGGCAGCTCGACAAAGAAACAGCGAGAGTCAATCCTCTTTCCTCTGTGCCAGAAATTATTAATGTGGCATTTGGCATTGCCCATAATAAAGAGTCGCAAAATAACAGATATCTCGCCACGGCGTAATTGCAGTGGAAAGTGGAAGGAGGTCCATCAAATTGAATGTCAGAGGGGAGATGTGAGATGAGAATGGGCCGCTCCTCTAAACACCATTATAATCGCCACCACGCAATGAGCCACACATTCTGCAAATCCTTCCTCTAGTCAAAGTATAATGAAGTATAATCCTGCTGAGGAACAACAAAGCACAACGGGACTGGAGTACAGTGCTGGAGGTCGGGTTCATCATCCTATTGGCGCCTTACAACTAAAAACTATCGCCACAGCCGCTCAACTTGCTGTGGATAATCAAGTTGGAGTTTGCGTTCATGTTAACCTTAAGAAACTACGTTTATCAGCCACGACAGAAGGTTCATAATTACAAGTCTCCTACAGTTTTATTGACATCATATCCTTTTCTCCGCTCTGCTTCTGTCTTGTGATCCTTGCAGCCCTCGGGGCCACTCAGGTTCAAACTAAACTACAGTAAAGCAGCTTTTAGAGTGTCGCATTGTTAAATTCAGGGCCAACACATCTTTTTCCCTGCAGCTTTTTATACTGTTTGGGGCTTTTTCATTCCTGCACTGCGCCCACACAATCAATTTATACTGTTTGTACTTTAGCATTTCCACTTTTTTTCTATTTCATACTGCCTTTGTTTTATATCTTTTTAATGTCTTTTGAAATGCCTTGGGACTTTTGTTCTTTTATGCTTTACAGTATGTCGAGCACTTTAAATTACCTTGTCAGAAAGCTGCTGCACCTTCTGTGTGTGCCCCAGAACTCAATGTAGGCACATAATCGTCTATTTGTCTCTGTCTCTGTCCACCTAATTGGTGTTAAATATTGTAAAAGACCTGGTGGCGGTCCTTGGAAAAGCGCGTGTGTGTGTGTGTGTGTGTGTGTGTTTGTGTGATGTATGCTTCTGTTTCTGTACTGTAGTGCTTCCTTAAGCTTTAAATGGAGCAGCTGTTGTGTGTATCAGTTAAATTCTTGTTTCAGAGCTTTAATGTTTAGTTTCTCCTTAGCCAATGAGGTTTGGAATCTGTTTAATTTGGTGGAAAGTTGCTCCGTGCTGCCAAGGAACTATTGGCAACGATTTACACTGGATACACGCAGCAGAGCAAACTGGCAGAATTTACTTGGATGCAGTTGCAAATTTAAATATTTTCCTCTATCTTTCTGTTAATTAACAATACGCTTGAATTTACTCCAATTAATGAACTCACTGCAGATCATGCAGCCTTGGAGGTGTGTGTGTATGTGTGTGTGGGTGGGTGTTTCCTTCTTCCCTGTGCTGTGCTGGAGTAACCATTTGTAAGTTAGACTCCGTTACACCTGCAAAATCACAGAGGAGCTCAGATAGAATAAACATGTTTACATGTAATAAATAGACAATCATGTTCATTTACAACGCCGTGTTACAGGATTCCTGCAGGAAACTCCAGAACTGCTCGAGTTTGGTACAATACACCAGACAGATAGTGCTGATTCTACTGCTTTCTCTACAACACTGATGTCAATATCATTATATCTGTAATTAGAATTTATTCTGGTGCCGTATTTGTTGGGGCTTCTTTGGATTCCTTGTGCAAGAATAAGAAAAATGTATAGTTACTGCGAAATACTATGCATAGCAAGAGTTTTTCTTCTTCAGTCCCGAAAATAAAGAAGCAAAACTGTGCAGCATGAAGTAGAACCGGAGCAGCAGAACATCCCTGCAGTCCTGCTGAGGTGGAAATGACGGGATGAAGAGCAGCGAAAAGGAGACACACTAGCATGGAGATGGCAGAGACAAGAGGAAAACAGGAAGGAAAGACAGTTAAAAATAATGTGTCTCCATCTGAACAAAACCACCATTTACGTCTGAAGGTGGAAATGAAGCTTGGAAGAGAGACCAAAGCAAACCTCATATATCTGAGATGAAGTTTGATATAGAAATTAAAGAAGGATCCTGTTGCTATAATGAAGCTATTTAAGAGAGAGCAAAGCCGCAGAGGCGCTAATGGGACTTGACTTTGCTGTGATTACATGTCGGTGCTCTTTGGAAGGTTCGGCTGCAGTTTGTTTTAACGATAACCAAGATGTAAAAGCTTAAATGGAGCATGTCAATCTTCAAAAAATGTCTAATGTGCATTATATTTTATGAAGCACAGAGCAGTAAATGGATTCATAGGTCTCATCAAAGCGTCACGTCGACGTTTCGTCTCACTGTTGTAGATATTTTCCTCTTAAGCAATCTGTGTGCATCACTGCTCAGAACACAACATGTCTACAGAATATGAAGCATCAGAAAAGCAGAATGAAGAGATCAGGTAAAATTTGAATTTTGATACAAGTCAAATATCTGGTAAACTAAAAGGGCAGGGTGAAAGAAATCTATAAATGCCAGATTAGCCTTGGTGCTTGCTGATTTAATCTTCTGAATCAACAGAGCAGGGCAGACATGGCTCAGAGTCAGAAGCTCATTTCACTCCAGCGCTGCAGGATCGACTGCCGTCTTCAGACCCAAAGCCTCATTCTTGAGGGGGACTTTGGCTTTAGTAGACTTTTGGTAATTAATTCAAGCCAGGATCAAGCTTATGGTGGAAACTTCCACAGAATTACGACTTTGAAAGGCTTGAAGAAAGATGAACCATTCATTTTATTCAGTACCCTCATCATCATCACGCTGAGTCTGATTTGAGATGCAGGTGCTCAGAGTGTCTGGAGGTGATCCTAAAAACCTGCTGCCTGTGCTCAGCAGTGTGGATGGAGCAGTGGACAGAGCGCTGAAGCAGGAGTAATGGGTCAAGCTCTTTGTTGTCCCTCTGTCTTTGAAATGCGCCCCTGTGAGAGCGAGACACAAGAACAAACAAACACACACACACACACACACACACACACGCACACCAGAGCACCCGTCAACAACGGCGTGTACGAAAACAAAATGCCACCCTCGCTTGACATAAATGCTGCATTAGCCATTGAAAACCTGTGTTGCCGTAGCAACGCCAGCGTAGTGTAATTACCATCTTGTGGGTTGGTGTAATAAAGCCGGACCCCACAGCCCAGTGGCCCCGAGGCCCCCTTGTAATGGCTTTTATGGCCATCATTATTGACAGACCGGTACACCAGGAGACACATACGAGAGTTGGCTTCACCTCAGAGCCCACAGCTCACGGCTTCACATGGAAGAGCTTTAAAGGAAGAGTTCAAAGTGAGCACAATGTAGGATTCAAATCATCAGCTGTCTGAATTTGCAATTATTAGGAAATGACTGAATTTACATTAGAAAGACAAATGGTGGCAGTGAGGAAACAAATGTTTGGCCACAGAGAAGATCAGGACGTCCAGCCTGCCATCAATGTGATGGAATGTCTTCACTCCTTCACTGTGTCAGAAATGTTTTATCCATGAAATAGGAAATCATCACTGGAACGCTTCTGCTCCTCTCACTCAATTTCCCAGCGGAAGGAATTTGGAGCTCGGTGCTTGAAGGAGGCTTTAAAAAAACACTTTCATCAGAGCCCATGCCAGTAATCTGACAAATCCATAAGGGGAGCAACTCACACATTTTATGTAAGAGGAACCATGATGCATTTGAAAAATCAGCGTAATAAATGTGTGATATGCTAACTGCTTTTTGACATTCTGCCTTTAAATCCGTCATCTGGATTTGGGACGTTTAAACACTAAGTACTCCTAAAATATTCAATGTTAAGGCCTTGGAGTTCGGTTTCTATCTTCCCGTGTGTGTGTGTGTGTGTGTGTGTGTGTGTGTGTGTGTGTGTGTGTGTGTGTCTGTGCATGCCTGTGTGTTTCAGGCAGATAAGACACCTCTGCAGACTGCTGTTCTTAATCCCACACTGCAGGTTACAGCTGCTTTCTGCGTTTTATTTTTGCTTGGACATGGACGCACACATTCATGCACACGTATGTACAAGTTGGGCTTTTATATCCCTGCCAATCAGAATTAGTTCACTGGACTGTAAGAAAACACAGAGAGAGAGGACCAAGCCAACATGAGCACAGCAGCACAACCATTGAGAGAGAATGTATTTTAATCTATTGGTTTGTTTGTTGGTTTCATTTCACCTCAGCAAGTGGTTTTCTTTTGGTCTGAATACAGATTTTTTTATTTTTTTCATTCAATTTGGAATTAAATTTGGAGTAAATGCAGCACTACTTTACTTTACTTTTTTTTAAAACCCCATCCCTTTTAAAAATGTGAACAGTTTCTAAATGATTTACTAATATAATAATGTTAGTTATATTTGTTAAATATAAGAGAAAATAAATAAATGGTGGTTTAAAATCTCAATTAAAATGTTCAGAAAGCATATCAAATATTTAGTGTTGTGCAGCTTTAATCCCCGTTTGGTGCACAGCTGCCTTGGGGTCCTGCATCCTCTCTGAACGGAACAGAGGTCACACTCTCTCTCTCTGAGGGATCTGTAGAATATTAAGGGGATTATTATTATTATTTGTATAGATTTTCCTTTAGGCTTAGCAAGTAATTTTTTTTAAATTTTAAGTTTGCCAAACAAAGGCTGTCACAGTTCACACCTGCTCATAGTGGAATATTTGTAACATACTACACACACACACACACACATAAGGCAGCATCAGGGCAATTTGCAGTGATGGTCACATGTGTGTGGTGAGTTAAATGGAGTCATATTACTCTGATGGTGATGGGGTCACAATCATCAGGCAGTCCATGTGGGCGCACACACACGCACGCACGCACGCACACACACACACAGAAACACACACACAGAAACACACACACACACACACACACAAACATGCGTAGCCAATGTGTATCAGGTCATCTGTGGCCATTACCTCGGCGAGGTGAGTGGAGAAATCATTGCCTCGGTAACAATTGCTGCCCCCCCCCTCAACCTTATCAGAAGCTGTCCTCCTCCTTTTCATGGCCAGAGTTCATTTGGTCCATTCTGTCCTCCAACCCGCAAAGTTCAACCCTCCACACCGCCTCCTTGAATGGCAACCACGATTCAGAATGGAACAATGACAGGGTTGTGTGTGTGTGCGTGTGTGTGTGTGTGTGTCCGTTTCTTTGGAGTACCTGACACCTTTAGACTTTTCAAAGAACAATACTGACTGATTCCTCTCGTGTTATAGAGGCTCCACGTGAATCACACACTCAAAACACACACACACACACACAACACATCCAAACCAAAAACAAAAAAGTGTTCTCACCCGAGCAGATGATGCTTCATCTCCCCAGCACCTTCTCCCACAATCGAACACCTCCCACTGTGTCGCTGTTTAAATAAACTTGACATGACACTTCGGGCTGTTTCCAAGCTACTGTTGCTATGGATGTCAGTCAAAACATTCGACACACACACTCACACACACACACCGTGACCATTACGACCCCAGCAGTGTATTGGTTGGGCAGGTGTGGTGGTTGAAATCTGCACTCGGCCTCACATCTTGGCGTGACTCAGCCACACCAACTCATTACAAAGGGTAGAGTCCTGACATAATGGAAGCTGAGACCACAGTGTTGTGCCAGACTTTCATCCTTATTAAATCATAAAAATACACGTTTCCTGGCTTTTTGGCTTTTTGGCACTGTGGCCACAGGCTGCTCTGCTCTGCTCTGCTCTGGGAATCTCAATGCTCCGGGCTTCTGTCTCTCTCCTTCTGCCTCCCATTATGCTTCCCCCAGATGATTCTTATCTTTCTGCATCTCTTGGCTTTGTTGCTTTAGTTCACTTTAATTAGTTAAAGGTGTATTACTCGGGGCTCAAAGAAATCACCTTTACGACAGAGGATTAGCTGAGTCCTATCAGCAGAAACGCAAGCAGAGCAGGCGAAATTATGAAGGACAATGCAAAGATGACAGAAGAAGACAGGAGAGGCTGCTTAAATATTTAAGAGCTAGAGGCTGTTCCCGGTTAACAAATCATTAGAGGATTGGAACAGGATGTCTGTTATATAAAGAATATGTGAATATGGTTATGAGCACATATTTTCTTTGTTGTTTTCAAAAACTTAATGAACAGAAGCACAAAGTTTCACACAGACAATAATAGCGCACGTAGGACTGAAACAAGTGCCATTACCAGACCATCTGTACTGTCCATCTCTCTTCACACTTGGTTTTAGCACCACCGTGCAGTAGCCACATCACCCACGTATGCAGGAGAAATATGTCAGTAAAGCTGCTATTGTTGTTGTTATTGTTGCTTAGTGGCACTGCAATCTCTCACCAGTTTATTTTCATGGCAGGAAATTATTCATGCAGGACCACAAGGGGGCACTAAGTATTTGACAATACCAGCACCGGACAGCAAGAGAATGAATCTGAACCTCATACGTGTTCACATTAGGCTAGGAAACAACTTTTTCTAAACGCAAATACCACAATCTAGTGTGTATCAAGTTTGGAGGCAGATGACAGAATGGCATCAAAACTGGAACTGATATAAATTCACAGCTTCAGTTTCCCAGAGGTGGTGGTTGTCACTCAGCTTCCCTGACATGGATTTCTTCTCTAATTGGCTGATACCTGTTGCCACCTCCTGAATTTGACAGTCGCTATGATCTGTTTCATCCCACTGTAGGGTATAACAGGAGTCCGACGCAGGCCAGTCCCAAAGGACAGGGAGTGGGCTATGCAGCAGCAACGGCCCGAGCATCACATAAAGCAAGCCAATATGTTTCACAAGTCACCCACGGCTCTAATAAGCAGCTGAACAAGAGGTCGGTCGGTCGTTTTAAAAGGTCTGAACCAATGAGCTTTGTTCACTATTTCCACAGATAAGCTTGGAGTTAATCCCACAGTGAGTAGACAGAATGAACCACGATCGAAGAAACAGGAAAAGCAAGAGACAACAGATCCCCATCAAACATCAGCATTTTGTCCATCACACTATGAGGCAACAACCGAGCAAAGTCCAACTGATCTCTGTGAATCGTTTCCATAGGAACGGACAAAACCTTGCTTCTTTATAACCTCAGCTTCATGAGGCGATATCACACTAGGGCTCGTGGTAATGAGACTCCAGCACAGGCAGTCGCACATTTACAGCTGAAGAACACAAAAGCTGAGCGGAACAAAATGGAACAACAACTTTTTCTTATCCTGAGAAATGAATTATTCAAAATAAAGATATATGCACCATCGATGCACGTGTGTATAAACAGGTGAGATGAAAGGTCGTATGGGCAGTTCTTTTATACATAGTGATGGGAAAAAGTCTCACAAACATCGTAAAAAAACACAAAATACAAACAGACCAGCTGTGGATTTACATAACCGACTCAAACCGACCCCACTTGTGCCTGAAGTAGGCAAAGGTAACAGAGTAATTATTCCTCTCCAATGTGGCTGCATGGAAACACAGCACAGGGTTTGAGCCCCCGCGGCCGCACACAGGCACAGGAATCTACACAAGCGGCGGCAAAGTGGTGCAGCAGATGGAACAAGGCCACAGGTCTGATGCGTTTGTCTGCTATTATCTGTGCACTAACAGGCTGGAGTCCTCTGATAACAATCACTATCTCAGGCGTGTTAGGAATAGTGGTCAGGAATGATTGTCTGTGAAACCTTTCATGTTGTGGTGGAGCGTTTGCAACCTGACTATCTGGAATGGTAGATGATGTCATTCACCAAACATACAGCAATGGTATCGTCTAACTAACAGCAGTGATGTCTGCATAAGTGGCAATGTTTTCTCTCTGTTACTTTGCTTCTACATGTATATCAGATCCTCTCTTCAGTCAAATATTTGGCATAAAACAACAGACAGTAATTGGACCATAGAGGCAGATTTTCTAACAAGGCTGAAATGTTAGGTAACACTGGCTGCCAATGAGCTTCATGGCGGCAGCTGAGGATCCGCTGAGGACGGGAGGTAAATGGGTGATGGGTGCGTTTGGGGCGTCACAGTGGGCAAAATGTCCATTAGCAAGACTGCAGTGGTCCCACTGTGACAGTAGATGAAGCTCGTTACAGCTAAAAAGCATCAGGGTGACAATGTGAGCTGGCAAAGGCTGTGACACTGCCAGAGAGAGAGAGAGAGAAAGAGAGAGAGAAAGACACACACACACTGGTAGACACACAGTCACACACACACACTTTCACATTTCATTGGAGTAGCAGGGGGGTTTTCTTATGTTACTGAGCAGAAGGCCTCCACAGATGGCTGGATGAACTGCAGGGCATTTACATGGCAATAACCAAACAATCATGGGCGAGCAAGCAGCGCTGTCACACACACACACACACACGCAAAAAAAACATACACACACTCATTATCACTTGATTGTTTGTTGTCTATAAACTTGTTTCTCATTCTTCACAGATTCAGACACCTAAAGGAGAGTGTAGGGGGTGTTATGGGGGAGCAGAACAGGGAGAGAAGGTGTCGGCAAGCAGCACACACATACACACACACGCACACGCACAGACACACACACACATTGACTTGTAAAGATCAACCTTAAACCCTCGGCCTCAGGCTCCCCTCGTCATTTCACTCATTGGCTTCAAACACAAGTATCGGATTGTCTCAAAGCTCCTATGGTGTGATTCACTTTCTCCTCCGATACTTTTCAGCGTCCGTCTCACAGGGTCACATGTAAGCTCACTCACACACACACACACACACACACACACACACACACACACACACACACACACACACACACACACACACACAATGCAAATACATCAACCTGGCTATAGTGAGAGTCTCTAGTGCTTTGACTCTTAATGTTGTGGCCGTATCACTCTATGCTTCATATCTAAGCAACATAAAACCCACAGGGGGGAGACTGGAGTAGAATCTCACCGCAACCGCAACCTCTCTCTCACTCTCTCTCTCTCTCTCTTTCTCTATATGATTTCCTCTGAATTATTGACAGTTTATATGACATAATATAATGGGGCTAAGATAAACCCAGACCTGGATCTGATCTATAGCCGTTCATATCTCAGTCTGCCTCCACACGGCTCTGAGCTGTGATATGTCTGCCAAACATCAGCCTCCTCTGATTGGCTGTGTGTGATAGTCCATAACCAGCATCCAATTTTAGTTATTCTGACCTTGATCCATAAACGTCAATGAAGTTCCACTTTTCAAGAAAGAGCAGCCGGAACCCCACAGCCATCAGATCCACATTACAGGGACATTTCCACCAAGCACAAACAGTGCCTGAGAGGTAGAATCTAGAGAGAATAGGCGAGCTACACAAAAGATGGTGGACGAGTCTCTCTCTTCCTTCCTCACTTCGTCTCCTTACACAACAACAGTTTCTGAATGGATCATTTAAGTACCGCTGTCTTCAAATGGACAAAAACAGATTGCCATGTTCTTCCTTTCAACACATTCAGCTCTCCCTTACTGCGGTGTGCACATGAGTGAAAATATGGTCCGCTTTTTAGGTCAGCTGTGTTTTAATCGATCAACAGTGTTAGACACGAGCTGGCAGCACCCACACACTCATTAGCCTCGTACCTGGGGGGCGTGTCTAACCAGGTGTGTTACCTGTTGGATTTAACATGCAAGAGAAGTAATGGACTGACCACAAACGCAGCATTCACGGTAGTTCAGGACGTTTTACTGCTATTTTACTGCATTTATTTGGGTGTGATGAGGATGATGATGTTCTCATTGCAGTAGACAGTACAGACACTTCATTAACTCGTATGTAATTCACTGTGAGGCAAAAAGTATGAAAGCAACCTGGAGTATCTAACTGTTATCAATAAGTATAGCAAACGTTGGGAAAATAGAACTTGCAGCATGAAGCTACATGTCAGGTATAATTCTCTCTCTCACTTACAATTTAACAACACATTTGTCTCATGAATACACTTAACAGTAGCATTGTGTTCTGAATTTCCTAGTTTCCAAGGTAACAGCCTGTGAGACTGGATGAAACAGAAAACAAGTGAGAAAAAATAGTGGCTTATTTTGAGTAACACCAGTTGCCTTGTGTGATTCAAGATGCTAAAATGTCAGCATGGGGTAATGTGGAGGAAAGTTTAGTGATTAAAACCTTGTTACTTCACTGGTTAACATTAAACACTAACATTAACCTTCAATCTTAAACTTCCCAGATACATTCAACTTTCCTCCACTTGTAAATCTCCTAACCTGTCAGTCTCCCCCCCTCTTGTGTGCACACTGGCATGACAGCAGCACCCATAGGCCATCGATCCGTCTCTGGGTGAGTGTGGGGGGAGGGGGTGGGGTTCCTGCGTGTTCTTGCATCATCTTCCAACAACTTACCAGTGGCTGCTGAGAGTTGAGCGCCCCCCTCTTGGTGGAGCCCCCTCTGGAGCTGAGTCTCTTCCACGACTCAGAGAAGCGCCCCCTTGTGGTGGGACGTCCTGGCCCAGATGTCCCTGATGCCACGGATGAATCATCCCGGGTGGAGAAAGGTCGATCCCTGCGCAGCTCCCGCCGGTCAGCCCACTTCTTCTTGGAAGCCATTGACGTAGATAAGTCGGTCAAGGAGATGTGGGGAAAAGAGCAGCAGCCACGCTGAGGCGAGGAGGATGTCAGCGAGTTTTTAATCAAACTCAAGCCACAGGTGGCATCATCACTTCTCTCCCAACTCTGCTGCCTGCTGATTGGCTCAGTGTCTGTGCCTCTCCTCTGTCGCAAGTCTTCTCTCCCAATTCAGAAAATCATGCAATAGATATTCCAACTCCTTCCCAACTGTCTCTCTCACTTTCTTTCTCTCAAGTGAACTGGTGATCAAATGGAGTGAGAACAAAGATCTTCACCTGCTCAGATGTTCTCCTGTGCTCCTCTTTCCTTGCCAGTTGCCAGTTGCCTGTTGTGTGTTGTGAAGAGAGGAGGGGCGGCAGCAGAAGCCGAAGGTGCTGCCGGCACCCTGTTGCATGTGCTGTTACTGTGGCTCGGCTGTTTTCCCTCCTCACAGGGAGAGACAGAAATATAAAGAGGGCATCGAGGCAAGGGAGAGATGGAGGGAGGGAGGGAGGGAGAGTGAGGGAGGGAGAACAGGGAGAGGGAGGAGTGGGAGGGTAAGATGCTGAGATCAGGGTGATATGGACTTCAGGGCAGAGATGAAACAATGAGCGGAAGACGACGCACTGAGCAGAAAAAGAGAGCAGGGAAGGCACGAGAAAGGGGGAAAAGGGAGAAATGGACGGATAATGGAGAGAGAGAGAGAAGCTGGAGTCCTCTGGGTTGCTGCTGAATGTAGCGCTGATCTGGTTTAATCTCACCGAAAGCCAGAGGAACACACACATACCCTGTTCAGTGAGCACTGCTTTGAACACCTCCATCACCCCCCTCCTCCAACTCCTCCTTCTCTTTCTCACAGTCAGTCACTCCATCTCACCCTCTTATGTCCTCCCCTTATCTCCTCTCTCAAATGATGTGCTTGTGCTCTGTTAGTCATGCTTGAAGCTACCTGAGCACCAGTCTGTGATACATTTGAAGGATAAAAGACCTGTCCCAAACAAAAGTCACAGGTGCCATTTTTATCTATTTTCTTCTTCTCCTTCCCTCAGACAAATCTTGAGTTAACAAAGGAGGAAAAAAATATGGCAGTAGAAGGTGAGAGAGATTAGCTGGGAGAGGAAGAAAAGTGGACAGAGACAAAGAGACCAAGAAAGAAGAAGTGACAGTGTTGGAACACCAGGGACATTACTGTCGTCGCCCTCGGCAACCACTCAGCACCTTGGGAGTTTACTCCACTGAAGCATGTGTCTCGGTGTGTGTGTGTAGGGGGAAGAGGCAGGGAGATGGAGAAAGAGGAAAATAAGTGAACACACATGTGAATGCCTTTGCAAAAGACAGAGGTGAGAGCAAGTCATTGTTCTGCAGGCCCCAGAGGACTGATGGGAGTGAAAATATGAAGATACAACATTCTACATGTAAGGTTTGGTGACACCTGAGCTAAATGTGTAGACGGACAAGCCAACAGGTTAAGGAAATATTTAAACTGGCAGAGGATCTATAGGCACAAATGGGCGTGGCCTATATGAACGGATACAGAGAAACGCAAGCTTATGGTTCAATGAGGTTATAAAGGTTAAACATGAAAGTGGTTTTCCCAGTGCCACCATCAGGTGGATCAATAGCAGATAGATAACGGTCCGACACCAACACCAACAGTTGTCCACCTGTCCACCTGTCCAACTAATTCAGATCCAAATCAGATAACAACTGTCCAAATCAACATGGTGACAGAAACATATAGTATACACGTCACAGACTTCAACAATTATGTCATTTAAATGTATTAGTTTGCCAACGTGACATTATTGATGCAAAAATAAATCAATTACTAATCAATTCTTAAAAGACTTCTAACTGTTGTGGTTTCAATATTTCCCTCTGAAAATGACAAAACAATACTTCATCACTATGATGCCTCAAGAGATCTGACGTCTGAAGTTCAAGGAAGTGCTTGCTGATGTTCGGGCGACACCTCATTTCTTTGTCTCCTTGGTATCCAGTGCACCCACACACATCCACCTCCAACCCAAGACCAAATATCCACATACACTGGGTTGTGTGGTTGCCCTGGTTACCAAGCAGAAGACTTAGATTTTGCATAATTGATGGTTCATTATAATCGACCCGTGTATGTCCGTACAGAACCTGTTACACACTCCTGCCATTAGTCTCTCTCTCTCTCTCTCTCTCTCTCTCTCTCTCTCTCTCTCTCTCTCTCTCTCTCTCGCTCTCTCTCTCTCTCTCTCTCTTGCCATTTAAAAGGTGATTTTTTCAATTTAGAAAAGGCCCTGTAATTGGCAGAAAACATTGCTGTTATGTGAAATGAGCCAAAGCTCAAAAAAAGAGTCGGAGCAAAACAAGGAGAATCAGGGGAAAGGAGCTCACTTGAAAACATTTTCTCATTTTCTATTTCAAATTGCTGCTTATTTCTGATTTCAAGAAGAAAAATACTGTGATCAGACTTCCCATCAAAACAACAAAGTATCACTTTCTCATCATGTGTAATGATCCTTAAAATGTGCCTCAGTTTGTGCCGTCCAAGCACTTCTGTCGTGTTCTGTATGGTCACAGTTGGTTGACAGTAAAACTACACAGAGAAATATAGTCCATACTGTTATATGTGGGGATGTTGTTATTGAAACTGATAAAGACATCAGGCCAGATGGTGGAACAAATTGTTCCTCTGCAGCTGAAAGCTGTTTCCCTCATACACAACTAAACTATTATAAATCTGAGCCTTTGAAATCAGCCACTGTGAAGCCATTTCCACATTTTCTGTCACCCCACTAAAGAGTCTTTCCCCTGACAAGCTGTGCTCAGCTTTGAATGAACACGATTAACAGTTTCAAGCCTCCCAGAGTGCGTTTTACACTGCAAAATGCCTTTAAAGACCTCGATTCCTCTCCGAAGATGATCTATTCAAAGTTAAATAAAAAAGAAACTTAACTTCCTTCCAAAGAGCTTTACAGGCATATGACTACAGTCTGTCACACAATGTATATGGTATAATGTTCTGAAATGGTAACACACTAATATCTGACTGAAAGTAAACATGCACATTTTCAGGAATTAATACATTGAGAAGTTTTCTTTCTACATGACAGCAAATGTGACTGAAGAATCCGACTAGGACAATGCTGTACACTCATTTTCCAGAAATGTCAATAATTAATGAATGATTCAGGAATTAATTTGCAGCAGATGGAGGATCCACTCAGACAAATCCTTCATTTCCACGCTTGTTTTTAATCTTTTACAGAAAGTTCCAAACCTGATTTTGCTCTGCGAATGTGGAGTTTGGCTGCAGCACATTAAGAGAAAGAAAAGGTGAAGTTGAAATGATTTAAATGTGTTATTGTGAAAGGAAACGCAGGTGGCCGTGTGATTTATGGTGCTGCTGGGGCTTTCCTACCTTCAGCTCTGTGCAGAGTGGAGTCAGAACTCTCCTGGTGTGAGATTTCCTCATCATCCTTACCTGGAGGAGAAACACAAGGAGAGAAGAACCCTCAGTTTAGTCATCCAATGAAGCTCTTATCACTATGTATGAAATGCACGACTCACTTTTTTGCCATATTTTAACTTGAAAGAAGGCAAACTAGTTTCCCTTACGGACGTTATTTCCTTCTTTTCTTTGCTGTGACTCAATGTCAACCACATATTTTCCGTTCACACCAAAGACTGATATGTTTTGTCCATTGCTGAAATCCCTACATGCTATTTCAGCCCCTTCAATCTCTATATATGCCTCCTCTTTCCTCTAACTTTTCAGCTGCTCCCACTTATAACAATTAATATTTACTCCATCATTTAAATCAACAGTCCTTTAAAATAACAGTTTTAAAAGGGAACAAAACAGACCTCCACATCCAATTTCAAAAACGTTGCCGTGCTTAGTTGTGGGAAAACACAATCAACAACATCTTATTGGGACAGCAGTAGCTCAGTCTGCAGGGTTGCCGGTTCAAGTCACAGGACCAAAAAAGGGAAGATGGACTGGTGGCCAGTGCATCTCATGGGCACTGCCGACCCCCAAATTGCGCCTGCAAGGGCTCTGCATCTCTCCACCATTACTTTATATGGGCTGTGTTTGCATGAGAGTGTATTTCCTGACCTGCGTACATGTAATGTTTATTTTTAAAAAAACAACTGAGTGTGGAACAGAATTTCCCCTTGGGGATTTAATAAAGTGTGTTTCTACTCCCTGCTGCTGCTGGACCACTGTGTGAGTGAAAACAGACCATTTTAGTGACCAAAACCTCCAACAGGCTGCACCTGGGCCAAACACTCACTGGCCTCATACACTGTGGCTGCGTCAAAACATGTGTGTTACATGTTGATCTAAGCATGTAATCTGATCAAACACTCTCAGAGCAGATCAGGATCTCTGAGTTCAAACAGCAGAATCAAATAACAGAGAGCTGAATGTGAAATCGTAACATGATCTTTGCTAAGACGCTGCAAAAGTGTGGAGAAACTAACGTAATCCTAAATGTATTTTTATTCACTTTTGTGGTGTTGATGCTCATATCCCAACTGAGCCAACTCAAATATTATGACAGTCAAGTGGGAAATGCTGTCAAATATAAGAGCAAATATCAATATATCAGCAGCGTCATACCACTGCATCTGCATTGTGATCATGAGGGACACAGGCTATAAATAGGATCCACCCAGGAGCTCCATGCTGACGGTAAATTACTGCACACAGCGTTGGCTTGTGTGCTGCTGTGTTAATAGCAGGTGTGAGAGTCCACCGTCGTCACGTGGTGGCGTTTCGTTAAGTTCAGCTGGGCCTGAGTGGGATGAGGGGGACCTGAACATTCTCATGACCTTCATTTTCTCTCAGGGTTTTCAGTAATGCAGCTGTAACCGGCGTGACCCTGTCATGGCACTGAGATGAGCAAATCAATATGGTAAATTTTTGGATTGAATTCAGGATTGTGAACATGGATCGCGGCTCATTTCAATTTCTGTTCTGTTCCGTTTTCCTCTTCACACTGCATCTCTCTCCTTCCTCATCCTCACCTCCACTCCACCCTTTCTCTCCACTTAAACTAACAAACAGGCTCATTTGATTTATGGATGATTTAACACAGATAAAATCACATCTGAACTTTTTGTACGTGCAGACGCAGGTTTACGCTCTCTGCAGTGTTTACTAGCTGATAATGATCCGCCCATGTCCTAACTAATTACCACTTCCTCTCTGTGCGACAGAAAGGTTGGGGATGCATTTTTAAGCAGGCTGACGCAATCAATAATTCACTGACAGCATCCACTGACTGTATGTGTGTTTCTGTTTGCCATTTCTGTAAATTCTTCATGTAATATTGTTTCAATGTGTGTATAGAATGAGCATCTGGAAAAGCACTTTACAAATATAATGTATTATTTTATTATTAGAATTTGTACGTAAACAGATTTATGAACCCAGACTTATGAACCTAAAGACACAGAGATCTGCCATACACAATATATAAGGGATAACATTGTCATGGTGACCAGTTCTAGCCTAATTGTAATGCATCTACTTACCAAAGAAATAAATTGTTTCATTAAGTATATCACTGTTAAACAAATATATACTAATAACAAGCCTTAGCCTAGTTATGCTACAATGCTATGTAAACAATGGCAGCAGTTGAGCCTACGAGCTAGCTGCATTATAGCAGCCATTTTAGAGGAAAAGTTAAATTTCCATTAATTTTGAAATGTTGATGTTGACGCCTTGTTGCTTTTCGATTACAAAAACGCGACATGTCTTCTTGATTTGTAACGACAAGAAACCAATGCTAGATTGTGGCTAGCCAGGAATGCTAAGAAGCTTCTAGCAAACTGTGATCCAAAGTAGCAAACACGCTCAGATGGCGCCTTCATCTTCGAGTTCAGAGGTCATTTGCCATTAAAAATCTGAATTGTACATTACAGACAACTGCATAAAATAATATTGTATAAGTATTGTATAGTAATCATGTATTATATTGTGTCGTGTATCATGTCACTCGGCTGATCATCAACAGGGGCACTGCTACAAAAACCAACCAAGTCTAAGTACTAAAACAAGAGAAACAGATAAGATTAGGATCAAATCTGTGGTAGAAATGAGCCAAAGTAAAAAAAAGCTGCAGCCCGTAAGCAGACGTCTGTGCTGCCTCACTCCTCCTCCCCCTGTCAGTAGAGGAGTGAACACACTCGCAAAATGATGAGCTGGAGTTTGTATGTGTGTGTTAGTTTGTGTTTGAATGACTCAGCTGATGTACAGCAGCCAGAGACCTGATTCATCCAAAAGACACCAACCCACCCACCCACCCACCCACCCACACACACACACACACACACACACACACACACACACACACACACACACACACACTCACTATAGATTCACACAAATTTGTCACAGTCAGCTCAGCTTTTGACCAAATGATCAACATCTCTCCACTTCTGCACGATTTAAATAAAACTCAAGACAAAACAAAGACGTGAAGGTTTAAACATGTTTGGGAGGAAACCATAGTTGAATCCCTCTGTGTTGTTCTGGAGTGCAGAAATGTGCTAAATCCATATTTTGGTGGGCTAATGGCTAATGGGGAGAAGAGGTTATGGATGATTAATACATAAAGAGCATATGGTTGCGATAGTGTCCAACAGTCAACAGATGGAGGGTGAGAGAGAGAGAGAGAGAGAGAGAGAGAGAGAGAGAGAGAGAGAGAGAGAACGAGAGGGAGAGATCTCATTTATTCAACACGCTAGCAGCTCGCCACGTCTTGGCACTAATCTGTATCTCATACATGATGCAAATTTTTAATAATCACTTAATGAAATTTATAATCTCAGTCGTAACCTAAAATAACAACCATGTCCTCATTTCTGCAACTTCTTTAATTAGCCAAACTTTCATCATCAAACAGTCAGTATAACTGCCCTGTGTATACACTTATGAGCCTGACTCCAGGTTCATCTTTGCCTAGTTCAGCCGCCATAATACACTTTATCCTCCAGAGGTGAAAAATTAGCAATCAAATCCAAAATGGCTGAACTCTTACCACACTCCACGTCTCCTTTCGGAATCTCTTTCCTCTCGCCCGGCTTGGCTGGAGTCTTACACTTCTTAAGTCTTCGTCTAAGCAGAGTTACTTCTTCCCTTTTAGAAACTTTGGCAGAAGTGCGCGAGGCCGAGTCGTCTCATCACCAGAGGAGCAAAGCGTGAGCCCAGATGATTGGACGGAGAGAGAAATGGTGGTTGAGAGAAGATGGCTGGCTCCAGGAGTCGGGAAGCCACAGGTGGGCGAGACGCCCCTCTGTCAGAGTGGGCGTGTGGGAGGACAGGGCATGACGCAGCCAGTGTATGCGTGTGTGTGTGTGTGTGCGGACGTGTAACACTGTCAGCCTCTGTTAAAGCACATCTGTAGGTCCAGGAGTCACGCTGGGGCAACAGATAGAATCCAGATATCCCATAATCATCTCCTCATACCCTCAACATCAAAACCGCCCAGTTGAGCTCCAATCTCCTGCCACCACATTACCATCATATGATAAGCAGAACAATCAGCTGCTCTCTGATTGGATGTTCTGCTTCTTTAAAGTGTCTTTTTCAGACCAGTATTGCCTGTCTGTGGGCTGGAATAGTCTAGAAAATAAAGAAAAAAGAGAGAAGAGGAGTTCTCCTTGTGTCTTCTCTCTCATCTGGTAGACATGGAGATCCAATAAGGTCTGAGGCGATGAAGGCGTCTCCTCTGCTCCTTGTGCTGCTTGGAGAGGCCTTGATTTCGGCTGAGGTGTGTGTGTGTGTGTGAGAGCGCAAAGAGAAGTGTGTGAGGGAAGACCTGATGCTGCCAGGACGTGACGAGCATGTGGAGAGCAGATGACATCATCGGCACAACCACCTGAGTCACCTGTTAGTCTAAAGGGGGCGGCAGGGGTAAGAGACCGCATGTGTGTGTGGCCCCTGATGATCCAGACCCTTTGAGCATCTCCCTGGGGGCAGGTTGCTAAGCGAGGGGGTTATGATGCCCACCCTAAATCCCCTCAGCCGCACACACACACAGTTTGAAGAGCGGAGGGTTAATGACAGCAAATAAAGCAAAGTAAACAGTGGGTGGCTAACGAGTGCTAATTTAGTGCGGCCCTGTGTCATGAATTAATGAAGAGATCCCTTGGATGCCACAGCAACAGAGGGGAGGCACCGCCTTGTGAGGGGCCCCCGTTACCCCGGCGATCACTTTAGGGCGCTGAGGTTGTATGGAAACATAAGCACGCTGTCACGGCCCACTGGCCTCATTGATGAAAAATGTTGATTTCACTTTATAGCATTTCTCTTTTCCCGTTTTATATCTTTTCCTCTCTCTTCATTTAGTCTTTCTCTCCATCCGTTCTTTCCCTCCTGCCTTCTTTCCATCCGTCCACATCATTTCCTTTCTCTATCCTCCGCCTTTGTGTCCGTTCTCTGGTCACGGCCGAGACGGTCAAATGTCTCATCCAAATGTGTTCTGTCACATCAGTCACAAACACACACACACACACACACACACACACACACACACACACACACACACACTGCTACTGATGAGATTTCATTCACTTCCACTCAGCTCCTTCAAGCAACCATGCACACCTGCGTACATCCACACACACACAAGTCATAAACATAACTCCACTCAAGTGTAACACTCCGACATTAACCAAAATGAAAGATGCTTCAATCAAAAAAAGAGTGTTTGGAGGAGACAGATAAGAGGAACAAGGGGTGGTGAACCAGGTAGAGCGATTATTAGGGAGAGACAGGTTATTAAGAGCACAGCAATTAGTAATCAATTAGCTGAGTGTGAGCAGCAGTGAGTAGGAGGCTCTATTCTACTAAACCGGAGCAAATAATGTGTCGCAGGCGCTGATAACAAGAGACAATCAAGAGCAACATGTGGAGGAGGTTGGTGAGAACAGAGCAGAGAGTTAAAAAGACGGAAAAGAGAAGAGAAGACGTTTAAAGTTTAAGTTGAGTCGAGTTGGAGATCTTTAATATGGAGCGGAGATGCAAGGAAGGCGGTATCCATCATCTCCTCATTTCCCCTGAAGCTGTGGAGCTACTTCAGTAACCATCACTTGTCGAGGAGAACCTAGTGAGTGACAGAAACCTGATGAACGAGTCTGAGCAGCCTCAACGTGGGGGACGTGTTTTACCGCCTTTCGCCTGCTTCAACATCTTGGAACCCTGAGGCCCAGTTTGTTTCGATTCTATCTTTGATCTGACTGATGTATGTGGATCTTTGATGCCCTCTCGCACGTTCCCCAATGATCTCGCTTCCTGTGACGTGTGCAAGTTCCTCTCTTTGCATCAACGTGGCCAAAGAGCAGCAGATGGTGCAGGGAGATGCTGCTCTTTTCTGCTATGCGTGACAGAGTATTTCCTCATTCGCTCTTTTCGCGTGTGTGTGCCGTGTACAAGCTGCAACCCTTTGAAGGAACCGCATCAGTTGTTTGGATGCGTGCTTCAGAGCGTCCATGGCCAGATGTATTGCTTTACCACTCAGAGTTGAGTCTCAAAGGAGAGCTTCCTGCAAGTAATAGTGTTAAAGTACCCAAAAAAACGAAAGCATCCATCCATCCATTCATTGCAGGCAGCACGCTCAGCAAAGTAGCACAGATCTTCTTCTCCCTTGCCACATTCTCCACCTCCTCTCAGGAGATCTCAACATCTCCTCAGGTTAGATGGAATGTGTATATATAACACGTCCCCAGGTACTGGAGGGGGCCAGGAGGAATCCTATCTATCTATCCTGTCTGAAACCACCTCAACTGGCTCCTGCCAACACGGCTGAGCAGAGGATCGACTCTGAGCTGCTGATGTTCAGAGAGGGAACAGAGGGATATTCAGTCGTCTGCAACTCAGTCCCCAAAAGAAGGGGACAACCCAAATCACCGAGGGGGAGATCAGTGACAGACCTGAGAAAGCTCCTGGTGAGGATTTTCTTACAAATGATTTCGAGGTAGCAATATTCACCTGGTTGATGGGGAGCTCAATATAGACACTTATTCAATAGAGAAAATATACACACACAGAATCTATAACTAATGAAAGAGTGGGTCGATCCCTTTAGTTCTGCTCATTCTGCAGCTTTACTGAAATAGAGAAATCAAACACACAACCATAAATCCAAAAAACTGTATTATGGAGGTGGTACACACACCTGCTCAGACACCCTGAGGGGCCCATTGAAGCATCCAGACGAGGGTTTATTGTGTTTTAAACTTTCTGAGAACTATAACAGCATCTGTAGGAGGTAAAGGTCTGAAGGCAGAGAGGGGATTTACCCTGCGAGCCCCCCTGCTGCCCCGCCCGACTGCACGAGGTCCACACACGTCAGGCTGCCTTCTGCTGCAGGATCAGTGTGTCGGAAACAGCCTGGAGCCAGAGCGCTGTGTGAACAGCAGCCTCGGGCAGCAGCGTTTGATCACACGCTGGAAAATAAAAATTCTGTTTCTCAAAAGAATGATGACTCCTGACTTCATGGTTTCCACAGCAAATATGGGTTTAGCTGGACAAGCATCAGAACAAGAGAATCAGTTAGAATTTCTGTGTCACGATTTCAAAGCAAACATGGTCTATTGCTCTACGAACCAGTGCATTTAAAGTCCAAAGGTAGTTTTGCCTGTGAACATCTCGCCAGTTTGTGAACGATCATGTTTGTTGTTTACAGAACTAATGTGACAAAGCATCAAAAACAGATCACACACAGTGGCTTGTCAGTCATTTACTAGATTCTACCGCAGCGATTCTCTTTATTCTTCTATCGTTACCATGTTTACACTTGTTAAAGAAAAATAACACTTTCATGGCTCAGATGAATAACAGAAGAAATCCACAGAGAGCGTTTGTATCACTAACAGCACAGCAGCATTTCTTTCCTCCAGTTCAAGCAATTGAAAAAAGGCACATTTTACATTTGAGTGTTGATAACATTCATAAAGTCTCCATACAGCCACAATTATCATTTAATTTGATATGTTCTTTCACACACACGCAGCAACTTCACTTTTTGATCTCTGACTCACTGAGTTTGTGTGAACAGTTTGGCGTTACAGATCTCACGCTGTGTTCAGTGCTGCACCGGCTCACAGCAGCTCCACCAGCACACGTAGCAACTCATTCACTGAATGATTGACTAAAACCTGTAATAATCGCTTTTAACAATAAGTAACTCAACAGCATCATAATCCCATTTTTATTGAATTTCTGGGGTCATGATTAGCGAGTGCCACGCTGCGCTGAAAGTCCACAGCATATTTACTGGTAACGACTCTGACTGAGACAAACACCAGTGTCACAGTCATACCTCTTCATCCACAGAGAGATAAGGTTAATTCACTGTGTAATGGAGCGAAGGACTGATGAAGCATTTGATGTTAAAGGGTAATTGACTGCGCCTGTGTGTGTGTATGTGTGTGTGAGAGAGGACAGAGCAGAAGAAGGACCTGGCTCTGTGTGTGTACGTACTGTATATCATTGGTTTATGTGTCGACATAATGTCAGAAAGCAATATGGATGTCATTAAAATATTCCCTATGTGACCTTAAAGCAAAGCTGCCCATTGCTACTGTGACCCACGGCGACGAGCTGAAGCAGTTTGAGGACTGTTTTACTATACGGCACGGTGAACTGGAGCACATGGAGCAGAACATGGTGCATCATGGGAGGATATAAAAAGCAGTCGTACATGTTTAAACCTGTTAAACCTTCAGTCTGAGGTTATTTTTCTTTTACTTAAAGGGTTAAACATCAATATGAGTCTGTATATGACTGATGATATATGAGTCTGCTTAGTAGGATATATTTGAATATTAAGTATCAATCCCACTATTTCCAGCAGGTTCTGTGATTTCAGGGCAGTACGTTTGGTTGAGCTGGTTCATTTATATTTACATTTTCCTAGAAGAAAAGACAAAACATTTCAGGGTCCTGGCACCATTTGTCCCCAACTCTATGTGCCTCTGAGCAAAGCAGAAACGCGTTAAAGTTCCCACTGACCCAAACTAAGCGATCAGCTGCCGTGTTATTGCAACAGACGGTTTGTCACTTTACTGTGACATTAAGCAGAACGTTGCTCATTGCTCGGCTGGGCAGTGAGGACACCGGGAGAAGGGTCGGCATGGTAACGGACCCCCCGCATGGCTGTCAGACTTGTTTAATTATTCAGGACCTCCATCACTGTGCATCAGCAGGGACTCCACAGGAACCACGGAACCGACTGAATGGAGGGATTAAAAGTTGCACGGTGTGGAGGGCGAAGCCACACCAACCTGCAATAAGACTCCTGGTTGGATAAATGTGACAAAAGCACTTTATTCTACTGTGAACATGCACGTACACACTAATAACTCAGCAATCAACAGGAGGTGATAATCACTGGAGTAAATATGGAAGTGATTATTTGTTAAAGTGGTTATGTTTGCCCAGTTGAATATGGATTTGCTTTACATCTACATGTGAGAAACTTATGTGAATGCGGGCAAAGCGTAACCAATAGTTACCACAGCCTCTACTAAATCTAAAGGTCACCTGTTACAGACTCTTTGCAAGATTAAATTTAAGGAGACTGATTAATAAAACCCATCACAATACTGGAAATGAAATCTGGCCAATCAGAGCTCTTGTTTCTTCTGGGACCTCATTTAATTTTGATCTCATCAAAGGGGACATGTTTTACAGAAGTCTGTGCTCTTATTGTCCTTTAGGGATCTATCTGCAGCACTGCTTTGCACACTGAATGAAACAAAGCCGTTTGAGGTATTTGCCTCTTTGAGGGAAACGGCTGCTTCTGTTCTAAGTATTGATTCTGGCCAAACACTCAGTGGTGAGCCTGGTGTGTCATGGGTGTGTCTGACAGGGTGTGTTACATGTTGATGCAAACATGTTAATCAAGTTAAGGACCAATGAAAAACAGCTGTCATTTTCTATTCTTTATTTATTTCCTGTCTATTTTAGGATCTATGTGCTTATCTTGCTGTATGTGTTTCTATAGATGTGACTTGTGAACCTGTTTAACACATGATCTATACCACACTGCTATATAAACACAAGTAAATCCATATATGTTCCCCTTTTAACTAAAGGAGTGAAACAGAAGCTGAATTAACTTTGCAAACAGTAATAAAGGTCAACTATATCTATAATTTATTTTTAATACATCAATTTATTCATAGATCATCTTCCTTTTGAAGGAACCGAAGGGTTGGGACTCGGATTAGGTGAGGAGATTGGATATCAGGAGCTCAGAGTAGACAAATCAACATTGTTGTACTGTTTTTGTTGTTTTTAACTGAAGCGGCCAAAACAAAATGTATAGTATCAATCCTGAACAACACATTATATAAATGACCTGAGCTGTATGGTACGTCTGTAGTAATTAGTGTGTAGCGGCACTCTCCAGGCTCCACACAATGTGGGACCGTGCGTTGCTATAGCTCTAAGCCTCAGAGGGAAAACAATACAAAGTGTATCACTAAAGCCTGCCACCCACAGCCACACACACACACACACACAGCTCTACAGCATCATATTTTTAGCCTTGGCATTTCTGTAGTTGTATTTGCACTCTTCAAAAGCCTGTGAATTACATAATTAAAACTCAAGTGTAAAGAACACTCAGTCCATCTATGTGACAGAATATTGAACAGCTTTTATAGACAAAGACACACGTATCAGCACACAGAGAGAGAGCTGGTGAATCTCACTGTGGTTATGGTCGGTATCTGCTCTCGCTGTGCTTATTATGTATCTATGTGTGTGTGAGCCTTGTAAAGTCTCCAAGCCAATCAGAAACACAGCCATTCTTCAGCGAGGAAGCAGATCTCAGCACTGCTTTCTCTCTGTTGGCAGACTCGGAGGTGACGGAGAGAGCTGCCAGTCCTCTGTGGCAAATTATGTCACACCAGTCTGTCATCTGTCATTTCTACAATGGTGTGAAGTGTGTGGGAACTCTCCGTCTCGTCTGGCTCATTCCAGGACAAGCACAGCTACACAGCTTACTGGATCCATATGCTGAGCTGCGGTCTGTTGTGCTGTAGTCTTTAAGGCAACGACAACAGGAAATAAACAGCAGAAAACAAGACGCCCTGTGTGCGTCTGTGATTTAATGAGGCACATGCCTGAATCTGAATTTGTCTGTTTAGCTGCAATCTGAATGCTTTCCTGTTTGTTTGTAATCGTGACTGCAATATTTCCGATTTTACTTAGCACTGAAAAGCAATGAATTAAAAAGTCAAAATAAAACTTATAAATATTACAAAAAGAATACTTTTGACTACACAATGAAGGTCACATCTTTATACACAGTATTAGATTCATTTTGTTGTCTATGTTTATTTCATTTTCTATCAAATTGCATATCAAAATGTTTAGGTCAAGCTTTTATTATTCCTCAAAAACACCAGGCTGCCCCCAAGTGTTGGTGCTGTATAATTGAATCAAGTCAAATACTGAATGACTGAATGAACTAATCTCTCATCTCTAATATGTGTACATATACAAATGATGAGATAACATATTTATCACAAAGCTTTTATTGACAAAATCGTTTAATGACTTGGCAGTTTCTTAACAAATGCTTCTCCACGTTGAAAAACTGATTATACTCTCACAAATGAATAAAAAAAAAAAGGTAAATAAACACTATTGACAACCTGTATGTCCTTTAAATGTACATTTGACTTCTAACATCAAACACCATATTTTACAAAGCTCACTTCTCGTAAAAAAACAACAAGTTTAGAGCTCTCAGGCTGTGCATCATCAAGACGTCAAGTGACTGTGGAAACAAGTTACTAATTATTTTTGCTCTTTTTAACAGTAGAGTGGTTAAAAGGCAACAAGGCAATTATCCTCCAGAGGATCTTAGATATATACTCACCCATACACACACACACACACACACACGCTCACAGATAGATACTTATCATAGCTCAGTGGGGGAGCCCTGCTCACATCCGATCACCTTTTAAACGCTTATATAAGTCTCAGTATAAAGCCGTACGCTGATGATCTACTTGCATTGTGATGCTCGCTGTAGTTGCCATGTCATCCTGTGTCTGACTTGGCAATGACGCACGTGAAAAGATCGTGAGCGAGGCGGATGGAAAGTAAATAAACAAACATTCAACTCTGGAAAAAGAGAGAGAGAGAGAGAATACAATACACGTGTGTTACGCATGTGACAAGCACCTGGGACGGTGTCACTGTGAAGAGACAAATATAAATATGTGACAAAAGATCCAGTAAAATCCGTGTAGGAATCCACGACAAAAGGTGCTTTAAGTCTGTACAGCTGCACGATGATCAGAGGAGGTCGAACTGTTTCAGATTCAGCTGTTACACACGTCCAAATAAAAAACAAGTGTGTAAGCGGAGCAGTATGGGAGAGAGGAACGAGTGTGTGTGTTACCTCTTTATGTTATTGTGTTAGTTTAACCACAGCAGACCATTACATGCCTGTTTAACCATTTAAACACTGAGCACTTCTGGTGTGGTATGAGCTGTTTATAAATCTTTGAACACATCAGATTTCCGTTTTGCGAGACTAAATTTCGCCTCGATCACAGCATTTAATCCTCAGCCACGATGACATTTATTTTTCTTAATTTCCTTCTAATCTAACACATCTAATCCATCTGAACTCATTTATTTCCAATCGATCAGAGACAATGTCATTTATTTTCATCCTTTCCTTCAGGCCTGCTCGTGTCTAATGGATTGTGTTTGGTTTTCATTTTTCATTTCAGGCACCATGATGAATAATATGCTGAGTAGGTCTGAGGATGGAGGAAGGCTGCTTTGGTGTTCTGGTGTCGCCCTGTGTGAAGCTCTGTGTGAAGCTCTGTGTGATCACTTTGGCTGCTAAGGCAAGTTGTGTCTTTAAAAGGAAAGTGCATTGACTCAACAGCCCCAAGGCTTTTTTTGTTTGCTTGTTTTTGAACGCACGCAGACACACACACGCAGACACACACACACACACACACACACACACAAACAAAAATCATAACAAAATACTCTGCCCACTCATAATAAAATAGTCCCTCTCCATTTTGAAACCGGTAAACATTTTTGCCATTGTAATAAATTAAAAGTTCAGCAGTTCACATTCATCAGCTGGTTGTGTGTGTTTGTAAATCTGTGCGCAAGAGTGTTTCGGGTAGATCAGTTGTGTCGTTCACATTAGTCACTGTTGCCCGGTGGCTTTCTGGAGCAGCTCCAGGTCTTTGCGCGTCTGACTTGCGGGTGGCGGACAGCCGTACGCCTCCAAACCCAGAGGCAAGTAACGCTCCTGCAAGCCCAGGAGCTCGTCGCCCTGCGCCGTCTGGAGCGACACCCACGGAGGGGGCGAAGAGCCACCGAGGAACCCCCACAGAGCCAGACTCTCTGTAGGGAGAGGGAGTGGGAAGAGCAAATGAGATTGAAACACTACATCACAGAGAGAAGGAGAGATCTGGAGCAGTTAACTCACCTTTATTGTGCAGGTCTGCAGATTTGGCCAAACCAAATTGGACCAGGTGGAGCGCCACACTAACCAGGCCTTGTGGTTGACCTCGTGTTGCCATGAGAACTATTGACCTATTGAAGAAACAAGCTTAGTAATTCCAAATACAATGACTTACTCACTCTAAACTGTGCGCCGCTGTGACACCCTGATGATTTGCATGTATGTATGTATGTATGTATGTATGTATGTATGTATGTATGTATGTATGTGTGTGTGTGTGTGTGTGTGTGTGTGTGTGTGTGTGTGTGTGTGTGTGTGTGTGTGTGTGTGTGTGTGTGTGTGTGTGTGTGTGTGTGTGTGTGTGTGTGTGTGTGTGTGTGTTGTGTGTGTCGCGAGCTGCATCTGGTTTTTCCTGGCTCACCTCTTTGGTATTCCACTCTTCAGGTACTGCTCCATCTTGGTGTCCATTTTGGCAAAATAGGTTTTCTTGCTGACTTTTCCCGAACAGGCATCAACAGAGACCAGGAAGTACCCGGGCTGTGAGAAGGACATGATGACCTCGTTTACCTGGCAGACCACAGGGCAGCAAGAGTAAGACAGTTGCACCACAGATCCAAGTCATAATAGAGGACAGCAGGCCTCATGTGTTTGTCCACATACTCACAGTAATAAAGGAGCTGCTGTCTCCACTCTGCTGTTCCTTTGTGCTGAGAGACTTGATCTGTGTCTGGAGGCTGGAGGTCCACGGTTCACTAGAAAACACCAGCTGAGACACAAACAGGTTAAATATATAATTAAATAAACCTTAGGGGATGGTTTTGACATTTCCATATAAATCCCAATCAGCACTACACCCACAGACACACACACACCTGTTTGGCGCCGCAGTCTTTGCAGGGCTGCGTGTTGAGGGCCGGCATGGGCACCACGGCTGAGGGGGTCTTGGTGTATTTGGGGTAGGCTTTGGCCGTACAGTTACAGGTCTGTTTGGAGGCGGTGGTGGCCAGGACCTTCACTCTCTCGCAGCCTTTGGACGAGCAGTAGCTGTGGGCGTCCCGCCCGTGTCGTGCCCGCAGGTAGAGCCACAACAAGCTGGGCTCAAGGAAATGGGAGATTTGGGTGATTATGGAGTGCAGATGATTTAACGACAATAAGCCACGTGACTCTGTTTTCTCTCACCCGACAGTTCGGTCGAAGAAGTACTTCCTCTCCATCGGCCTCTTCTGCAAATCGGCGAGGGACGGCACGGTGCCATAGTCCGCCATCTCGTCAAAACTGTTGCTCTGCCTGTCGTTGATGTCGGCCATGATCTGAAACGTGGTCTCTGATGGGTAACAGAGTCCAACCAGCACCCAGTCATCCCTGAAGCAGCCAGAAAGAGAGAGAGCTGAATGCACGAAAACACACACACACACACACACACACACACACACACACACACACACACACACACACACACACACACACACACACACACACACACACACACACACACACACACACACACACACACACACACACACACACACACACACACACACACACACACACACACACACACACACACACACACACACACACTTCCCCGCTAAAATGGTTGGGTTACATTATTGTTGTTTTGCAGGTCAGACGTAGTAAACACAATATAGCCCAGTGAAGCGAGGTGGAAAATAAATTCTGGAATACATTGAAACACATCTTGCGTATCCATCAGTTCCTCTGAGACTGTGAAAGCACATCAAAAGGCTGGCAGGCGTGATTACTCACTTGTTGAAGTTGATGAGGGAGAGGACGACCTCTCGGGGTGCCGCTCCGTTCCAGTGAAGCGAGTAGCTCTTGCTCATCATCAGGACTGGCTGATACTGCTGCGAGAGCGCCCCCTGGCTGTTGATCCCCCTCAGCACCAGAGGAGCGTTGGGGTACTCGTCTCTGCTGATGGACAGGCTGAGACTGGGAGCGCCCTGCGTCTGGATGTACACCTGAGGGAGAGGAGGGGGAAGAAGGTATAGGAGGAGAACAATGTGATGAGAAGCGAGCTAGGAGGTGTTGACATCCCTATATCCTCTCAGGACACGCTGACATGGCGTCCCCTCGGCTGTACCTGAGAGTAGCGGCCGCTGCAGACCACAGCGTTCCACCGGGACACGTTGGCACAGTCAGGATGCTGGATCAGGTAGTTGTCCGCTCGGCCCACATAGGTGTCTCTGTAGCCGCTGACTGACCCATCTACATCGTGGAAAATTGAGTTTTTGTCACCGTCCAGGTCGTTCTCCTCAAACCACTGGCCCGGGCGACCGAAGAAGGCACGCAGACCCACCTAGGGACAGATGGTATTTACACAGGGAAGCATAAATATCACTATACAAACATTATTGTTTCTTTGCTGAGCAGCAAAGTGGCAGCCTGGGACATGTTTGCACTGGCGACCGCCCAACACTGCTACTGTTTACCCACTAATTATTTTCTTTTTTGGCAAGATAGGGTCGCTAATTGCTATGCAAGAGCTCCAATGATGATAATCCGTGTCCATCTGGGAGAGAGTCATTAAAATCATCCTGCTCTGTCATTAACATTTCTGACAAACATGTTTTAAAGGCACTATAGAGGAACAAGTCAGGAGGTCTGCAGTGCAAGGGATGTGACAGACGATCCTAATTTAATGCTTGTTAAACACTCACTAAGTCCCCACGTCTGTGTCAAAACACGTCTCTGATCAGGGCAGATCACAGACAGACACGTGTTGGATTTAAACAGGTAAAAATCGGATCCCTTTATTGTGTTGATTCCCACCTGCTTGGGGGAGGGGCTAAGAGCTGCATGTACAGCTGATGTTCCCATTTAAGAGGCGCATGACCTCACGATGAGGTTTAAGAAATCAAATACCTGTCTATCACCACTAGAGGTCACTAAAGCTTTACAATTGTTTCCACACAGGTCTGAGTCTGCATAGGGTCTCCTCTCCCCGCTCGCTCTTTCTGTCCTAAATACTTCCACTAAGAGAAAAATCAGCAACACCGGCGACTGATCCAGCTGTGTGTGTCTGTGTGTGTGGGGGGGGGGGGAACAAGTGAGTAAAGAAATCACAGCAAGTACTAACAGAGGGAGAAAGAGGAGAAAGGAAAAGAAGTGTGGGGTCAAGAACAACACAAAAAGAGGCAGAAAGGGATAATTAACTAGAACACATCATGAGATGAAACTCTTTTAGCGATGTCATCCACTATTTTCAGTTTTATGAGTGTATTGTAATTAATACGAGAAACAATTTACCACAGTGACAAAACATCTACAAGCTGCTTTCTTGCAGACAGAAATCCTGCTGTAGCTGCGAGGGGCCGAGCACTTTGACTCAATGGCCCCGAACAATGTGCAGTCACAGCACATTAGAACAAATGAGCTGTGCCGTGTGTTTATGTGTGTGTGTGTGTGTGTGTGTATATACTAACAGTGGGGTGGAAGCTGAGCAGGGAGAGGTTGTTCCGTGGGGTGAGCTGCCAGGTGTTCTTCAGGCTGAATCCCACCGCGCTGGTGAAACGCTCGGCTGTGGGTACAAACCCGCGGAACGTACTCCGCGTCAACCGGACCGGACCGTCGTAGATCTGGAAACCCCGGATTGGAAATGTCCTAGAGAGCAGAGGGAGGAGGAACAAACGATGAGCAGCGAGGTGAATTTCGGATGAAAATTTTGGAGAAATAGAGAAGCTGGAGGAGTAAAAGTGGGAAATGTAAAGGAAATGAATAAGACCAAATGCTATTTTTTGTTCCATCTGTTCCAGTTCCAAGCTTGAAGATCTTGGAAGCGATTAAAGGTTGTGGCAAATTAAAACAACTGGACTCATCTGTAGTGCCGAGAGAACGGAGAAAAGATCAGAAAAGTCGTATTAACTAACCGCGATGACGACAGACAAACTGGCTGAGGCAGAAGTCAGTGCGGTCAGAGAGCCTGTAAATGTGTTGCAGGGGTGAGTGCGGCCACAGACTAGAGTGCTGGAAAGCAACAATTTGTGTGTCTCTTTTGTTTACGTTGCTCTCGTCTCAGTGTTGAGAGAGAGAGAGAGAGAGAGCGAGAGAGAGAGCGAGAGAGAGAGCGAGAGAGAGAGAGCGAGAGAGAGAGAGAGAGAGAGAGAGAGCGAGAGAGAGAGAGCGAGAGCGAGAGAGCGAGAGAGCGAGAGAGAGAGAGAGAGAGAGAGGACCCTCATATGACTTCTTAGTGATGCCTGCTTGGTTTGCGTGGGCATCAGCGCCCTGAGAAGACGGCTCAGTGTGTTATCCCGCTCTTGGCCTTGTGTAAACTCTCGTCTCGTTTACTTAATAGTGACATCGCTCTGTGGTAACTTCATCTTTTATGGCTTGCTGTTCACTCCCTTTTAACCAAAACACATGAGGATGGCAACAAAGTGACTTCAACTGGACATGTCAGGCAGCTGTGTGTCAGGAAAAAGCTTTAAGACCCACATGTGCTTAAGTAATCAAAAGGCTGCGATGAGGAATCCCCTTAGATGAACACGCGTGTTGAAACCGCATTTTTCTTCAGAAACTTCATAAAACATCTCCAGAGGGAAGTGAGTCAGAACAGAACTTCCTGTCCCAAACCCACATCCTGCCATTTGTCCATCTGTCCGCTCCCAACTTACCAAATTAGATCATCATTAGTAATGATACACCTTGTTTGTTTTTGTGTTGCTGACCCCCTTTCATTATCCCACTCCTCTTCCTCTGTTCGGCCCCTCTCACCTGTTTCTCGGCAGCGTCCTCATCTTTCCATCAGCCCCGCCGAGGCCCAAGTATTTATTCTGCCCTCCGCTGCTCCCTCGGTTTCGGCTTTCGCCCACAAACAGAGACTGGGTAACCTCCTGGCTGGAGCCTTCATCCTTCGGGTAGCTGCCGTCACTAGAGGAAGAGGAAGGAGACAGATGGATATAGTCACGGTAATGTTGTTTAAGCCCAACTCTCTCACGTCTGCGTTCCAGAATCCGATTCCTGTTCACTTAACTCCCACTCAGATAACTCACATAACATGCATGTGCCCAGTAACTAATCAGTCACCGCTCGTTCTTGGCAAGTTTATCTGGCAGGAGAGGGAGAAAAGTGAACATGGCTGAATAAACACAGTGATTTAGACGAGTACACACCTGGCAAAGGACAGACCCACTCCATTGTCGGCAAAACTGTTCAGAAAGGAAAAAAAAGTGCACAGGTCAATAATCAATAATGGAACAGGAAGTGATTGAATTACCTAACACAGTACCAAGTAAATATAATATATAATGCAAGGTATCCATTAGTTATTGATAGACTTTTTTTCATTAGTTATCCGACGAAAGATCCAGCCGCCTCACCCAGAGTTCTGGATGATGATGTCACCGCCCCGTATCCACGCTCCCAAGTCGTTGTTCTTGAAGGAGATCAGCGTGTCGATGAGCGCCGCTACCCGAGGGCGGCTGGGGTCGGCGTCCTGGTGAGGTCGGAATCTGACAAAAACACAGGCGAACACACACACACACACTTACATACTTCTGATGATCATCGTTCAACAACATTCATCCTTTAACTTACAACCTCCCACAAAAGCCTGCAGCTGGAGCCCTCTAGAGGCTGTAATGCACATGGCATGAAAACATCCAGACAACTTATTTACTCTTTTGTTTGAGGAAAAGCTTCTGCAGCTTTAAAAATAGATGAATCCTCTGGGGAGGATGAATCCGCACAGTAAATGTAAAGACACTTGTGTGATGGACGTTTTGGAAATATAGAAATCCACACTGTGTTCCACATAACAGCTCAAACACAACTCACACACGCTCTCTCGTGTAAGATTAGGACTAAGCATACATTTTAGCATTTAAGTCCTCCCCCAAATCAACCACTACACACACACACACACACACACACACACACACACACACACACACACAGACAGACTGCAGTCTCAGTGGACAAGTTAGATTTTTTCCATCTAGTTGAGGGCTGTATTTTGGTAGAGCGCTGCCGAGTGGAAACTCTATCTGTGAAAGCTTGTTTTCTCTGTCAACACTAAGCTGACAGACCCTCCACTAAAATGCAGTAACACGCAAGTCACAGGGCGATCTATCTAAACCTGTAGTCAATGGTTATATCCTTGCACATAAACAGCGGGCAGCTATAAATATCTTAATTCTTGCACAGTAACAGGATGTGGCAGAACACAAATACATTAGGAAGCCACAGATACCTTAATATTTACACACTGTAACTATGCACCGTGGTGGTTTTACACCATTATGCTTTTTCCGGCCGAACCTTGCCCTCCCAGGTGTGGGGGGGTTCAATTCCCTTTTGGCCAGGATAAGCAGGCGCCTAGAGATAATAACCATCTGTGACAGGCAGGCCGTCATGTTCAGGTCTCTGTAATTACACGCATACAAAGACATGCCTACACACCTGGCGCTGTTGTCCAGACACAGGTATTCTCGGGGGTCAGAGGCAGTAGTGGCGGTGGTCTTCACTCCTTTATCGATGAACAGCCCTGCCTGGAAAGACCAAAGGAACACTGTTTGTTTTCTGTACATATGCAGGCAGGGATTCTCCAGTATATGTTACACAGAGCAGTAATAATAAATGTACTCAATTTAAACCCTGAGCTGACAGATTTAAAGGATTACAGCTGTTTAGAGCCCCAAAGTAAAAATGTAAGCTATTCATGTGACGAAATGATGTATATGTGAACGTCTATATACACTACACATGCACACATGCATATGAATTAACTTTGCGCTGTTGAATTGAACTCCATAAACAAATTAAAGGGAAAACTTAGTATGTGTGTGTGTACATGCGTGTCTGGTGTGTATGGAAACCTGCTCTGAGTTGGTCCTGTGGCAGGAGGAGGGTAGTCTTAAACCTCGGGGCTCCTTCCTCTATAAGAGAGGTTTCTGTGGTCAGGCTGGACAAAGAACTCACAGTTCACCTGCCCGACGTCTGTCATTACACAACAGAGTGCTATTGTAGAGCACACCTGCACGTGTGAGTGTTTGTGTATGTGTGTTTGAGTCCAAATTTCTCCCTAGCAAAAATCAACATTATAAAAAGGGAGTTTTATGCAAAGCTTTTTACAGGTCATTAATATCTGTCTTGTCCGTATGCAACACAGAAGCAGAGAGAGAAAGCGCCGAGGGCTTTGGCACAAACTGGATTCAACTTAAAGTACGTTTACAATAAAAACACATTCCTTGGATTTCAGCGAGTCAAAACTTGGACAGCGACTGATGTTGGCAGTGCCGATACCTTAAAGTTGGAGTGAACGCGGTTGTTGTAGAAAATCCCCAGAGGAGTGAGCTCGGCTTTGGTCTCTGGTGCCAGCCCGAGAGAGTCTCCGGTGGAAGCGCTGTGGAACACGAACCATATGCCAGCATCCTGCAACAGGAAGGAAGAGTTGAGAAATAAGGTGATAAAAGGGAGGGGGAAAAAAAGTAAAATCAGGTTTGCGGTTGGCACAGCTGGAAATAAGCAGGAAATTTATTTTTTGGCCTTGTGCACAAGTACATCATCCATATGTGCTGGGCTGAAGTCAGATATACATACAGTGAGTAACACTGGGCACAGTGGGGTTCTGCTCTCGCGGGTCAAACCAGGTGTTTGGCTGAGGGCAAGAACTCAGTAAGGTCTGGAGTTCATGAGATAAAGTCCCCCTCCTCCCCCCACCTATATGCTGTGCATCACCCTGCCTGTCCTACATGGTCTTGTATCAGATGTTTCCAGGCACGGAGGCCCCTTAATTCCCATTTTATTTGGCGGATCACTTCATTTTTGAGAAAGGAAAACATTAAAGAAATTATTGAAAAGTTCAGGGACACCAAAGCCGGAGCAGCCAAAGGTCACAGCAGACTATATTTCTAATATAACTTGTGTTATTACCTGGGAACCCGCAGCAGCATTGCTGATGAGGTTATTGTTGGGGTTGGCGATCCAGAATGTTGACACCGCCCTGGAAACACACCCAAGCAGACACACACACACACACACACACACACACACACACACACACACACACACACACACACACACACACACACACACACACACACACACACACACACACACACACACACACACACACACACACACACACACACACACACACACACACACACACACACACACACACACACACACACACACACACACACACACACACACACCAGACACAAAGGCACAGCCACACAGAAAGCAGGAAAACAGATATTAAAATGTCTGCTGGCGTATCAGAGACTGTGACTAATGCGCGAGAAGACAGAGATCAAAGAATCCTGCAATAATCCACAGCTCCAACATAAACCCTGGATGGGGACAGGTCTGCCAACACACACACACACGGAAACAGACCCCTCTGCGTCCCTCACAGATGGGCCTTTCTTATTCCTGCTACAACACAAAAACATCCCACGGAGAGACGAGGTTGTTATTGCACAGATAAGTCCATCCTGCCAACAGGTTTCTCACAGACTGTTGTTGACCATAGAATCTCTATCTGCGGTGGACATGGACCCTCTGTCTTGTCTCAAAGCAGAGCTGCAGTGTCTCACCACATTTCCCACCAAGACTTGCCCGGGACACGTAAACATTACAAAGAAAATGCCACAAATCAAAGCAGATTATTTCTCCTCATAACGATCAAGCTGCTTCACCCTGATCGTCGCCTTTTCTTTCCTCGGTTCCTGGAGCTTGGCGAGTGTTGTTGCCCCCTCTGCTATTATCTGTCCTTACAATGCTCCACATACTTTTGGCTGAGACGGCCCTTTTATTTGACCAGATACTAAGAAATATGTATGCTACTCTTCAGGGCCAAACGTGTGTAGATGTTTGTTCCACATGATGTTGATGCAGAAAGTCTTTGCACTGTTTGCACAGGACGAATCACTATATATAGCTAAAGCTAAATATAGCTTTATTGCAACTACTGCACGGCTTGTTAAGGAGGAAAACACATATTAGAGCAACTTTTAGGTTCTCCACAAGACCTCGATCACCCCCACTGACAACTTTTTGGTCAATTTCCAGTTCCAAAGTTGGATACATAATGAATACAGTTCTTGTAGTAGCGCCACCAAGATTCAGGCACAGCACAAATGCATTTCGTTGTATTATCATATACAATGACAATAAAAGCTATTCTATTCTATCAGGCCGCAGGTGCGACTCATTCAACAGTTATAGCACTGATGAACAGCCTAAGTGATACCAGTGATACCATCCTACTTATTAAGTTTGCAACCATTCCAGATAAACAACCAAATAGGCCAACCTGACTGACATAACCACCTCTATGCCCTTGTTGGCCTTTGTCTAGCCGTGCAGTCATCACTCACTTGCACTCTGTGCTGGGCGAGGGGTTGTAGCCCTTGTAGACTTTGTCCTTGATGCTGGTGCAGAGCGTCTCATTGCGCTCAGTGGGCAGCAGAGTCCCCGGGCGAGTCAGGAGCCCCAGGTTGTGGTAGAAGGTATTGCGCTGCTCTATGCCGTCCTCCAGGAAGAAGCAGTGACCTAGGGTGTCGTAGCCGACAGTGTGCTTCACCTGGAGCAGAAACACAAAGGGACCAAACAGAAATCAAACACTCCAGAGGCAGATGGGGCATTCCAGCCCTAGTTCTTAACAACGGGAGTGAAAGAAGATGCTCGGTAGGGGAATCCAGAGAAAATTCTGGGAAACAAGAGACAATTTTATGTTTGTTTCCACATTCCAGCATTTCTACTAAGAAAACACATCTATCAAAACGAGGCGAAACCTTGGAGAGACAGTGTCAGGAGAGGTGTGGAAATAAAACACAGAGAAGAAGAGAATTAGTCATATTGTCAATGTGACAGGAGGGAAACTGGGAAAAACAGCTTGAGTCAAACAATATTATCCACAAGCTCAAAAATCCCGTTTCCTCAGTCCAGCAGAGAGGAAGAATGCATCCAATCCTTTGACTTCAAGGACAAATACTAACCCATCACCATTTGACGTCAAAAGGGAACATAACACACACACACACGCGCGCGCGCGCACACACACACACACATATGCAAGTAATCTTGAACTGAACACACAGGCATACAGTAAGTCATTGTGATTAAGCTGTCATTCGATTTCACTTATCCAACAGAGTTAAGGAAACATCTGCATCTGTCCAAGATAAGACACTAATTTATGTGTGCATGTGTCTGTGTTGCTCCAAAAGATGACAAGACAGAGGAGGACGGCATGATGGAGAGAACAGAGAGACGATAAGAGGGGTCAGTTAAAGGAGAGAGAGGGGAGGAAATCAGCCATTACAGTAATCTTGTGATGGAGGCGGTAATTGATGAGCCGGGAACAACATATGGTCTTCATTAGGCGAGAGAAGCTGTTGCTCACACACACACACACACACACACACACACACACACACACACAGACTCACCAGTAGCCCGTTGGTGGCGTGGATGCTGAGGCAGCGGGAGAAGCAGTGGTGTATGGAGAGTCCGTCCACGTAGGTGGGCTCCCGGTAGCCCCCCCTCTGGTCCACGTCGTCGCACAGGTGGAAGTGGAGCGGGTAGCGGTCCCGCTCAGCCTGCTGGCCCATGTTCCTCAGCTCCACGTGGGACAGATGCACCGACGAGAAGTTGCCAAAGATCTGCCGGTGGCGGTGGGGGTGCGAGCGGATGTTTGGGCACAGAGAGATGGAGGGATTTAAAAACTGATTGAGTAAGAGAGGAGAGCTATTATACACAAAAGTGACTTGCACAGGGTTTGTGGGGGGAAAAGAAGGAGAAGGTTCATGTTAGTCCATTCTATCCTTCTCCTCCTAGGAAACGTTACCATCTACGTCTTTCCACAACAGTCGGATTTTCCTCTAACTGAACTAGCGGGGACGAGTTACAGGGGGACAAAAACTCAGACCTATACACACAGGAAAGCACGTAGGCAACACACATGTCCCGAAGGAAGAAAACAAAAGAGAAGAGAAAGAGAGAGAGAGCAAAACATTTCAACTCTGACAAATAACGCTACAGAGACATATACAGTACAGAGGCTTAGCAGGGGGTCTGTGTGGGTATGGCTTCATCCACTCTGTCTGGATCCTGTTAGGGAGGTATTAGCCAATCCCTCCAGCTAACTGTAACTCACCCACTTAAAACACACACACACACGCACACAACCTCTTCTGACTGCTTCCCTCTCTTGACACACATTTCCACACACACTTGGTCGACACACTAGTAAGTGATGAGCAACAAGGCAGTAGGGGGGGGGACATAAAGCCCCGGGAATGCTATTGTGTATTTGCCAAAACAATGGAGAATGAAACAGTGCCATCATGAACCGAAGCATGATAAATGTAAATCCCGCCGCCGATGTGGGACGCACATGTGTGTCGCCCGATGCTCTACTGATGTTTGCTTGCAAATTTCGAGTTCTGAGGGATGGGCTTGAGGGAGAAATGGGTCAAGAGTGAGAGGAGATCTTCACATGACAAACTGAGCCCAAGTGAGCATGAATGGCTGCTCTATAAACAGAGCATACACACACACCCACCATCGCATGGAAACTGTCACGCACATCGCCTGTGACGGTCACACTAAAGCATTCAGACGCATACATCAGTGAGGAACGGCACAATCAACACACAGTCTAAACACAGAGACACCTGGGCACGTACGACGACACACACACACACACACATGTGCGGGCATAAAAACATACCTTGATGTGGCCCCCGTACGTGTCGTGGTTGTAGAACTGGCAGCCGTTGTCTCCATAGCAGGAGTTTTCCATCTGGCCGTGGATGAGAATGTTCCTGGACAGCAGGGCCACCTCGCCACGCATGTCGATCCCGTCCACAATCTCGCCTATGTGGTTGTACTGAGGCCTCCCTGCACGGGCGAAAAACACACACACACACACACACACACACACACACACACACACACACACACACAAGAGCGTATCTGGTAAAAGCTTGATCTCGATGTTGAAGCATAAAGCGAATTCAGAACATTCTGTCTGGTCCAAACAAAGCGGGAAAGGAAATAAACACAACGTGAACTATGAACACGGTGAAATACACAATCTGAGCTTTGGTTTATTGTGTTTGCGTGTAAAGAAACAAACTGCCACTAAATTTACAGCGGGAAATGAAAATATCAAAAAACCACAAAGAAAGAGGAACTGTATGTATGTAAGTACAGTATTTCACTGCTGATGAATTGTTTACCTCCTGCTGCGAAACACAGGAAGGGTGTTTTACGGCACACACTAGGACACATAAACACAGCCCAACCCACACACACACCAAAACAATTCAACCAATATAATAGAGACATAAAAACCAGAGTAATCAAAGACACGTGAAGCTCGATGACCAGCAGCTGCCATCTGCTCTGCCCTTCCTCCAGACACACACACACACACACACACACACACACACACACACACACACACACACACACACACACACACACACACACACACACACACACACACACACACACACACACACACACACACACACACACACACACACACACACACACACACACACACACACACACACACACACACACACACACACACACACACACACACACACACCCCGAGGGAAGGGAGTGTTGATGACAGAGAGGTGAGATCAGGAAACGTGGTGAGATGGAGGAACAGTAGAAGTTGGACGGAGCCCGACAGTGGCAGAAGCTTCCAGAGCCGCATGACCTCTACAAAAGGTCAAATGAGGTCACAATCAAAGACTCCTCTCGTCTCACATCAGGGCGTGACAGCCGGGGGAGGACACGTGATCTCCGTGGACCAGCAGGATTAGTTAGTAGCGGCTGCATCTGTTAGTGATCACATCAATCTGCTCTGTCATGTTCTTTGGCTTCTGCCGCTCTGCTGGCGTCACATCAGTCCCGTCGTTGCATTATGTGCTCAGGTTTGCCTATTTCAAAGATTTCTCTGCTTGGTGACAGACACGCTTGCTCAAGCGAGTGACAGAGGGACACAATTGTTGACAGGTGTTGGGATTGTTGAACCGATTGTTGCCTCACTCGCCCTCCTAAAATTTTTGTCTACTTCCTCATATCATTTCCTTCCTCTTCTTCTCGCACTAACTTAGTGACATCTGTTTATAAATGGCACTTACAGTCAAGTTACAACACACACACACACACGCGCACACGCACACGCACACACACACACAGTGCTGCTATGAAGGGACTACGCAGGACACTAACACACACCTCTCTCTCTCCCTCTCTCTCACCTTGTATCTTGACCTGCCTGCTGGTGCAGTGTGGGCAGGGCAGCAGCATGAACTCCTCGGCCTGGTACATGGAGTAATCTGTGCTGGCCACCACGATCTGGTCCCTGGGGTGCCAGGTGGGCTTCACCTCGTCCTGCAGGTTCAGCACCACCTGGTCCACGGCGTCTACCTGGAAGCCTGAGATGGGGAAACCTGGGGAGACGAGCACCAACACCAAGGGTCGGCGTGGGTTTTGGCAAAGCATCATAGTGTGAAAAATCTGTATTGATTGATGATTTAATAAGTGCATATTTTTCAGACCACAACTTCGATTAAAATTCAAGTACTTTGCAGCCAAATAAACTACACAAAACAAAACTGCCCTCAAACTGACTGGCGAGACCATTAGACGACCAAAAACGAGTGTAAACTAGCAGTTGTTCATTCATTGAGCTATAATTTACATCTTACATCATCAGCCAGACATATTCTGAGGGGAATAACTGAAAATTATGGAGGCCGAATTAAATCTGTTAAATTTATAGAAATAATTGATTCTGTGCGGTTGAGAGGAAAATAACAGAAACTTCACCCTATGCCGTCTCCATCAAATTAAACAATCATAAAACACACACACACACGTTGTCATTTAGCAGTTTACATTCCATAGTTAATTTGAGTCTCTGTCAGGTGGTGCTGCTGCAATAAATAATGGGTGAAGAAGAAATCAGTGTTAGAACCTCACCCAAACCACATAACACGTAACCACGGCGACCAAAATGGCACGAGCTGACACAGGGACGGGAATGCCTTTTGTGTTCAGATGATTGATCGCCAAACCTCATTTGTCACCTGGCAACTTCCTGTCAAATCCCACGGCGGCAGTAAAAAACGTGGAAACTTCTTTCTTACCGTTCTTCCATTCGCTGTAGGCGCTGACGCTGAACCCCACTCCGTCCACGGTGGTGAAGTTACGCCTGGCCAGAGCTCTTCCTCCAGTCTCGTGGTTTTCGTGCTCCCTCACGTCCTCCGAGCACGACACGTTGCCGCCGTCGATCACCGACACGAGGGCCCACGCCTGCCTAAGAGGGACACAAGCCGGCCCGGTCATCATATACAATTAAGATTCTGGGGCATAAAACTTAAGCAAGCCTACATGGTTTCCGTGGTGATAAGCCCAACCCGACCTCATAGCAACATGACCCGGAGTGACACGACACCATCAGCACATTGGTGCTATTCCATATGTAATATCTCACAGATGGGACTGCTCCACAGATACAGGGTGTAACCGAAACGGGCAATAAAAGTGTGTGTTTGTGTGTGTGCTCGTACCATCCGCTGCTATCACCCAGTGCGAGGGTGTGAGGAGAGATAAAGCAATCACACCACACACACACACACACACACACACACACACACACACAAATCTCTTGATCACAGAATGCGGAGGATGTTAACAGGTGAACGCAGGAGAGAGAGTGAGACTGAGTCATCGACGAATCATCCGGCAAGCAGGGGGGGAACTGTTAGAAAACGAGGGGGGGATTTAACGACGAGAGGCGTCGGCAGGACTGTGGCAGTACAGCAACTCATAATTCCTTTATATCCAACCCTTCTCCTCCTCCTCTCACAACCTTGTAAATTAAATGTCGGAGTGAATTACGTTTTAAATGTGATTACGCTTAATTAAATAAGGAGACAGCTAAGAATCACATTTCTGCAGAAGAGCTGGAGGGTGTGGGGATTGGCGAAAGGGACTGGGCGTTGGGTTCTGTGTATGTGTGTGTGTGTGTGTGTGTGTGTGTGTCATTGTGGACATTTCAAAACATTCAAACTATGACTTCTTGGATCATCTGAATGACCGGCGAACACGCCTAACGCCTCTGTGTCACCGCTGCTCTACAAGCTGCTGCCTGACCTTTAACACACCCAGATCAACACCAAAACACTCCCACACAACACGACCTGCTCCAAACATCTAACCTTTCAGAAGCTGTTAGAACAGAGCCACTCCTATAGGCCACATGAATGCCTTTCAAACTGAAATAAGGGTCTTTACTCCAATCTTTAGATCATGACTTATTGTTCTGATATAAGTTATAAGATGTTAAAAGTGAGCCCCCAGAATGAACCAAAGGCAGAAAAATGAAAAAAAAATACATCATTTCCATCCCGGGTTTATGATTTTGTGCACGTTGCAGCTTTTGAGTCCAATGTAGCCAAATAAACTCTTTATGAGACCACGATTCAATTTTGTCTTATGGGAGAATGACAACGTGGCTCATCACTCGAGAAATATACGAGTCATAAGTGAGCGTGTGAGTCTCTGGATTCACATCTGGCCAGACGCATTAACGTTCCAATCGGCTGGAGGAATAGCGATCTCAGCGGACGTCTGACTTTCCCATTAAGACGTCTGGGCGCCGCGCCTGGAGGCCACATTGACGCGGGTGGAGGAGAAGTCCCGGATTCAACTCACACGGCAGCATCAGGTACGACAGCTGTGATGGATCTGCTGAAAGTCACCGTCGGACCTCATAACGAGGCGGGCAAAAGCGGTTCGATCGAGACGCGTCTGTGAAACCAAAGAGGAAGCAAGTACGCGTGTGGTCCAAGAGGGAAAATGTGAAATACAAAAAAAGTCATTTTAATGGGCCACATGGATTATTTATAGAGGTTTGACTGAATAGAAAAGTGCGTGCAAAAGTGCATAGAGTCATTGAACACACACACATACGCACACATGCAAATCTAACAAGAACACATGTGTCCTAACTTCAGTGTCAAACAGCCGATACTGGCAAATGGCTGACGTGCCTGAGCAGAAAATTATGGAGTTTGGAGCCGTAAAGGAAAGGGAAGGAATGTCAATCTGCCTCGGAGTTGGAACCACCACAATGGTGCCAGATGACTGATATAATAACAGACGGCGTACCCTCTCGGTGTGGTGGCGTCGATTGTTTGTCACGCCACTCACGTAAACATGCTCCATATTTGCTTTGGTGAACTTTGACTCGCAAGTAATAAAACCCAAACGGACACTTCAGGTTTTAGAGTTCGCCTACAGAGCTTCATCCTCCTCCTTCTCTTCCTGAACACACAGCAAATCATTTCTGATGAGTGTTTTACGCTCAGATGACCTGCACCCGCTGGCACAATCGCAGCTTGCATGTGTTATCCGTGCAGATCAAAGGGTCGACGTGCCCCCCGACGACACGCAAACATGATCCATCTGGGAGGGGGGGGGGGTCCGTTGGGTTCTGTCATTACAGTGTCAGGCAGGAGCGTGTGGCTCTCTGATGGGTTTCCTGCTGCGGGGGGGGGGGGATAAAGCCTGCAGTCCAGAAACCCCACAAAACTGAAAACTGAGCCGTCAACACATTCAGGCCATTCGACGCCCGTCAGCTCCTCTTAACAGCCTCATTGTTTGGACCGGAAATGGCAGCGTAGGAGGTCAGGGGTGAATTCACTTAACGCCGGCCTAAATGCGTGTTTATGTGTGTGCGCGAGTGCTTCTCCTCAAAGACGAGGCGGTCAGCGGCCGTGAGGCAGCGAAACGCCTGAGAGCAGGAAGGATCAACACAACATGAAGATTCATGGGTGTGTGTGCGTGAGTGTGTGCGTGAGTTTTCCAGGTAACGTTCCTACGCAAACATTTGAGCTGAAAAATCACCCCGACTAACACACTGTGACTTTAACAAGACTGTAAACTGCTCACTGTCTCGTAAATCTAATACGTTCATCCAACACACGCACACACACACACACACACACACTAGATAAATACGCACACTTAACTTAACACAATTAACTTGAGTCAAAATGAGCACAGGCATATTTGTGAGTGCTCAAGCCGCTCGGTGTGCGCTGCTGCTATGTGTGTGCGCTTTTCTGTGTGTGCGCTGCTCTGTGGGCCTGAGTGGGTTTGTTTGAAGACCTCTGTGCTACCTCAGCTCCCACCCCCCCTAACAGAGAAATGTGACACTGGAGAATCTGGCGTAGCTCTTTGGCTTTTCAGCCGACCAAGGAACAAACCAGGCCAAGCCGCGAAGAACTCCAGAGAAACGTGTATATGCGTGTGTGTGGGGTGGGATCTGATACCGTGCAGAGCTGAAAATCCAGTTTATCAAGATGTTTTGGGTTTAAGTTGAGTGAAGGTGAATAGGACCGCACCCTCTGTCCAACTTCTATTTTGGCTTAGGAGGAAATGAACATGAGGGACGTCGAGTCCTGCGAACTGTCCGAGCATAACCCCATCGCCCTCCACATGCTTCCTCTGCTGTCAGCGCACCCACGGTAAAGAGGAAACAGGAAAGAGAATTCCTGAAGAAAGGGAACATCCTGAACAAAAACAGGAAAAAGAGAAAGACATCGTCAACAAGGACATTTTTCCAGGGAGGACGGACCTGGAACCAGATGCTGGTAGAGGTACAGAGGGACGGGGTGTATCGGCCCGTCAGTCCAAGTACTGAGACATCAAAGACAAGGAAGCAAGTAGAATGGCTGACCTCAAAGCGCCTCCATCACCCACAGGAGCACCAAAAGCATAAAAATACAAAACAGACCAGCGCTGAGAGCGAATACAAACTCAGAGCGCTGGCACGTGCAGCAACGCATCTGAGCCACGAACCCAATCACACACGGTTCTGGGTTATTTTCTGGAGAAGTCTGACACACAAACGCCAGCAGAATGATACATGCTGACATAAAACAAAGACGCTGTGAAGTTTAATGGCCCGCAAAAAAGAGAGTCAAGATCCAAACATCTGCTTCAGTCCCACTCAGCATTCCTCATTTAGATTTACTTTACATTCAGTTATGTTTGATGGTTTTTGCTGTGAAATGTTTGGCAGTGTTTACCTGTATTTGAGATCATAGACAAAGGTGCTGCCAAGCTTCTCCTCGATGGCCTTCTTCGTTTCGCCCAGGAGACTTTTGACGGCCGAGTCTCCCACAGCGAGCGTGACAATGCGACCAGCGGGCAGCGACCGCAGAAGCTGGGTGAGCCGCCGGCTGTCGTTGCGGGAGTCGTGCGTGTCGTAGCGCTCGGAGATCAGCACGGCGGCCGTGTCCTGGTCCACCACGCGCAGGTTGATGCCCCGGCTGAAGTTTCGCTGGAAGGCGTAGCCTCCCGTGACAAGGCCCGAGGCTGGGATGCTTCGGGTCAGCAAGGACCAGGAGACTCTCTCGGTGCCGTGGAGCTCCAGCGTTCCGCCACGCAGGACGCCGATGAACTTGCGGCCCAGGTCTGGGATCTCCGGGACCGTGGTGTCGTCGGAGCGGCCTACGAGGACGATGGTGGCTTGAGAGCGGTAGCGACACTTGGGCGCGCCGATGTGAAGGGCGCCGCCGTCCTCAATGAGAATGTGCCGCGTTCTCAGCATGATGTTCTTGGAGCCGTCGGCGTTGTCTGAGAAAACGACCTTACCTGTGATTGTCAGAGGAACACAAATGTGAGATCTAACACACACACACACACACACACACACACATCAAACACCTAAACAAATGTGACATCATAAAATCACAGGCTTACCCCCAGACTGGATGGTTAAGGAATGAAACGTAGCTGAAGCATCTAGGCGAAACCAATTCCTGCTACCGACAACAACGGCCTTGTCGGGTTTGTCTCCCGGGTTCCAGCTACTCAGGGACGGATCGTGGTCCGGACAGTTCTCTGCAAACGGGATAGATCGGATATCACATCAGGAACATCTAACGTTATCTGCTGCAGTAAAAGCTCCAGATTTGAATGTCAACAAAAAGTGTGAAAAGTATGAAATGAGTGTGTGTGCGTGTGATTCCCAGATATGCATTCATACACAAACCATGTCAGCTATTGTATTGTCAAATCAATACTTGTTACTACACGGTGGCCCATAAAGTTGGAATGATTTTTAATTCCAACTTTATGGGCAACAGTGTTTATAAAGAATAATTATGGGACAGTTATTAAAAATTCTCATCTCATCTATATAATGCAGAAACCCTGATGGACACAGAGTCTTAGATGGGACACATCCACTCCAGAAATGCTGCAGTTTGCAAACGGAGATTAAACGGTCAGCGTTGCCAAATGCCGATGGTTTCAATAAAACACAAACTTACGCAGCAGCAGCCGAATGGAAACAAACTATTCATGCCACTAGAATTGAGCAATGACCTGGGATTGATCTCCGTCTTCCTGTCTTTGTGTTTGCCTACAGCACTGTTACAACACACGCTGGGCAATGTGTCGGCTACGCCAGCAACATCAATATTTACTCAATAAGAGAATACTGACCGTCTAACACGTCCCCCTTAGTGAGGCTGAGGATGAGGATGAGGAAGAGGAAGAAAGCCCCGAAGGACGCCCCGCAGCAGATCAGTGTGTTCCTCCTCTTGCGGAGGCTCTGCGCTCGCTCTCTGCGCTGGCTCTCCTCCGACAGGTTGAACGTGGCTCGGTGCTGCGCCGGCGGGCCGTGGGGCTTCAGCGGCGGCGGAGGGGGGGCCTTGGCGGGCGGCGGCGAGCGGACCGGAGCCACGCGCCCGGGGACGTAGCCCGGGGGCCTCTGGTGGGGGCCTGGGGGGGGAGCCGCAAAGACGGGGAAGCGACTGGGGCCATCACTCGCCGGCATGGTCTATCTGTCTGCTACCTGAAGGGAAAGAAGAGGACAGAAGGTGAGAGTGAGGGAGAGGGAGATGTTTTCACAAGGACTCACTAGGAATCTGGAGAAGGGTGTGGAATACTTTTATGTTCCGAATAAAGAAAAAATGTACGACTCTCACCCTGACTATTTCTAGCAGAACGTAACTTTCCACACAATGTTGGTTATAATCTTATCTAAAATGTTTTCTTTCCAGCGGTGGGAGGCTGTGGAGCAGATTCCTTTCAAGTGGAAGTGATTGGCCTTGTGTTTGCTTATCCTGCGGTTCTTGCCAACGGGAACAACTTAACTATGTGCTTTCAAACCTTTGTGAAGAACCCTGAGCTGTAGGCACCGCGGTAAACTAAGGCCGAAGGGCAAAATATGAAGTGAGGAGAGCGAGTGTATGAAACAGAGGTCAGATGGTGCAGGTCAAAGAGGAGGAAGGAAACACTAAAAGGCCCATAAACTGAGAGTAAAAACAGCAGGAGGCAAAACACCAAAGCGACTTCCTCATCACCGCCGCAGGTAAAGATTTGGAATCTGGTCCGAAACTGTAAAATCGATAAAAAACGCTCGACGCTTCATGCAGCTGGTGCGGCTCTGACGCGGCGCCCTCATCTGATCTAGTCCACGTTACTTAAGGACGTGGCGAGTAACGGATCGTGGCATTCCGGAGACGATCTTACCACGGGCAAGCCAGATGGCTCCAATTACAGTAAGGAAGGAGCGGAGAGCCCGAGCCCCGAGCACAATGTAAACTGAAGCCATCATGCCCACACGCACCCAGAGGTCATATGGACACACTTTGCGCACACAAACACACAGGACTATGGAAGGAAATGAAATGAATGACACTGCAGAAAAGAAAACGGCTTCCATTGCACTTTTCTATAAAACAAACACGCTGTCCTGGGGTAATGACGTCACTAGTTGCCACAATAGAGCTTCGGGACTCAAACGTCAGCAAGTTGAAGACGCAGCTGCTGGATTCAGGCCATGTGCCAAGGCGGCCCTGAAAGGTCGTTTAAAGAGCAAAAATGCAACAATGTGTCCCAGACAGGCCCATTCAAACTTTAGACACCCTGAGAGTAAATCCTTAAATCACACAGCCACTGTATCACACACACACACACACACACACACACACACACACACACACACACACACACACACACACACACACACACACACACACACACACACACACACACACTCTCTCTCTAAGGCTACCCTCCAGCCGCACACAACCAGCTATTGTCTTGCCGAGCCAATTAGTCACATCTCATCATTTTAGCCCAGAGGACAACAAACCTCTTCAGCTCATAAACAAAGCGACATACAATCAGGCAGTGAACAACACAAGGCCCCACTCATGTACATGAGCCACGACACCAGACGGGCCCAAGAGCACCGGCTTCACCCAACTCAGCCTCAAGTGCTCTCCTCGTGTTTAGCTCAACCGTCCCACTCTGTGATTAGATTTCCACATGTGCCATTGCATCTTAAATAATTCCAGAAATCCTGACAATTGCATAACGTGGAAAAAACGTCAACAAGTGCACGTTGCTCGCGATCACTGGATTTTAAAAACTTCCACAGGCTCTGACCTACATTAGAGAGGCTCAGTGGGAGTTGAACCCTCAACCATTAGAGTCTCCACCTTGGGTCGAAGAAGCCCGTTGTTTTTATTCACATTCCTCACCATAAAAGGGCCAAGCTCATCCTGCCCCCCTGTGTAATTGCTGACCGACCCAAGGAAGATGGAGCTGTGGTCTTAGTCACCTCGAGCTAATCAGGGCTTGCAAATGACGGGGTGCACAAAGCTGCTCCTCATGCACATGTATCTCCTCAGACTCAATGACTCATTATTCCCTCATTCACTCGCCTGCTCCTCAAAGCTACAGAATATCAAACAGATGTAGAGAAAGTAGACAAATCGGTGATGCATCGTGACACGTTTCTTAGCTGAAGAGTCATCCGCTGCTTTGGAAATGAAATGAGCTGCAAGTCATAATTTAGTTTTGAATGAAAGTATTCCTTCTATTGGTGTACTTTTATAAATACAAGTGTTGTTTTCCTTGTACTACTTGTATTGAAACAAATTCAGGTATGTCAGAAATAATACTATTAGCACTGCAACAAATAATTATTTAAATTTATGATGATTTATTGTGCTTTAAATGATTGTTTCAGTTCAAACCTGATGAGTGCAAGGCTATGTCTTTTGTTTGCTTAATAACAGCAAAAGGTCTAATAAGACGAAAATCTATCAAATTAAACAACAGAAATGAGGAAAGTCGTACAATTATGACCCCTTTCCCACTTGGTAGATAACAAGGACCAATAATCGATTATTACGAATGTGATCAAATGTATTTCCACAGAATAAACCGCAAATCGACTAATTGCTTCAATACTGACACGACTTTACTACTTCTACTACTACTACTTTAACACAGTTGCTCCTCGAGCATTTACTATGGCGGATAAATGTGACATTAGGTAAGGTTACTCTGTATTCTGACACAATAAACTTACTTTAGTCACTCTTGGATGTGTCCAGACTGACAGCTCAGACACGCTGCTAGCAACACAACTTTTTGAAACGAGGTTAGTGTCAGAAAACGGGTTGTTGTTTGAAATGTTTCTCGCACAGACTGTAATGAAGCCACTCACAGCCCCCCTGCATGAAGCCTCTCGCCCCCCGCGGCTGAGAAGCAGGCAGGCGGAGGACGGAGCGGCCGGCCGGACGGTGAGCTCGTACCTCTGCTGAGACTGTGCAGCTCCTCTCCGGCTCTGTCCATTCGCTCCGTGCCGAGCCGTGTAAACGCCGACCCGAGGCTGATAGCAGCGCTTTCTCGCCTTCTCGCTTCGCTTTCCGTGTCCCGTTTTAAATACTTTTCTTCACATGGTGTGGTTTTTTTTCTTCCCAGCGGAGGGGCTGTCGCCCGTCGGTCAGCCCCCAGTCCCACCGAGATGGAGCAGGCGCGGCGTTGGGAGAGAGGAAGTGATGATGCATTCAGTGTCTGTTGGAAATAACAGCACTATGGGCAGGCGCGAGATGTAGGGTGTGAACAACATTAAAAATGGATAGTGCTCATCAAGAAATGAGTAGATTAAATGTGACAGTGCAAACCAGACTGGAAACTGCAGGTCATGGGTTCGTAGTATCATGATTCGATTGACGATATAGCTATTTTTGTGATAAAATATTGTTATTTTTTATCATGTTTATTTACTATGTGTAGTATTACTAGCAATCGCAGAAAGGGGCGTCAGAGTGGTGGTGATAGTAACCCACGGACTATTGTTTGGCATATTATATAAATAATTCAGGCTGTAACGTTCATTCAATAAATCAGTGTATTGAGTATAATGCCAATTGTTGTTGAAACTAATGGCTAATGACCCCGATTTCAGAAATGTGAAATCAATAGAATAATTCCTTTTGCAAATAATTAAACTGAAAACTATTTCCCCAAACTTCCCCGCCCGCCAGGATTACACTATTAATGCTCGAACTGCTATTGTCATAAAAACTGAAAGATGGGGATCAGCGTGTGGGCTAAGATCATTACAAACATCTGTAATTTAATAATTGAAAAACTTAATGTAAACGGGTAAATTTAAAATTTTCATTTCATTATCACATTACTGAGACGTGTTATGTCCGTAATATAGGACTGCTCACACTGTTAAACCGCAGATTTCTTTTTGTTATTACTAAATTTACATGCTCTGTGGCTGGACTGGTGTTGGCCGATTAGCCTTGAATGTCTCACCAGGAGAACGTTGAGTCGTACTTGGGGGGCGGGGCTTAACCTGAGCTATACTGCCGCCTGCTGGTATAAAAAAAGTAAACTACTTCTACAAACCTGTTGAAGACGCAAAGGACACGAGGAAACAAATTGAACATTAATCTAAATGTGCTTATGTTTAGCACACATCTTTTTCTAACAAACAAACTGCTTATAATGAAAAACAATTTATAAACCTGTTATATTTCAAACAGATGTTGCTGTCTGACAAATACAAAACACTGCTGTCCCTTTTTACGTCCCTCCTTTATTCACTTTACATTTCTGTCTCTGAACCTAAGCAGCAGGGTTAATCTCCTGACCTAAAGCAATATCAAGTTACTATGTTTTCCCCCAGCAATGGCAGCCATCTGCTTTGAAGATCATCTCTCCAAGTTGACCAAGAGAAGTCACTGTGTAGACAAGATGACTGGAAACAGTGCAGAACATGGCATTGAGATGATACATTATGAACAATACGCCACCACAACATCCCATAAAACCCACGAGACATTCAAAATCAACACCTCTTAACATCTCAGCAATGATTCTGCATGAACTTTATGGCCTGTTGAGTTAGATTGCATTACATCATGCACACTTTCGTGACCTTCGGTTTCTGAAATTCAATATTCAAGAAGCACAAGATGGAAGATCAGCACTTGAGAATTGAGTACATCCATCTAAAGAGCATTTCTAAACTTAGTTTTGGAAAGCATGCCAGCAAAGACTTGATATTCCCCAAGAAACTGCTGATTAAATCTCATGACCATGAGAGTAAAAGTGTTTTATGCCAATAACCTTAACTTTGTTGGCCTGAAAACGTCTCTCCTCATCTCCATTATAGAGTGATGCTCCATCATCACTACGTGTTCTGGTATATGGTGGGAAGCAGTGAAGAGTGTAAAAATCAGTTGTCCTCACGCTCCATCAAATCCTCAGTCACAACTTATTTCGTTTCACAAATACCATTTTTATTGTCTCTATTCATTTTAATAGTACAGTATAATCCATATTGTTATTACATGTAAGTTCCTTCTGTAATGAAAAATGCTATACAAAAGAAACAAACAAAAAAGTTCTAATAAAATCAGAGATGCTGTTAGTAAAGATGACCAGTATAAAGGTCATCTTAAAGCAAAAACGATGACCAAGCTTGGTCAAATAATTCTCATATCAAGAGATCAAGACATGACATGATGGCAAAAAACATATTTCCAGTACAAATATTATTTACAGAGTTAAAACATAAAGCATATCCTTGGTTTTAAGTACAGAAAAAAAGTTAAGTCTCTAAAAAAAAAATGTATTATTTTCCATAACAACAGACCATAACCTGACCAACAATAACCAATCCTGAAGGATTTTGGTCAACTAGTTTCAGTTCTTCTTGGCCTGTTAAGAAATCAAACCTGAAGGTTTACAGTAGCACCAACTGGTTTATTGGCTAATGATCAACATAATTTAACCCAGTTTGCGAACACAGACTCGAGCCAACGCAGGGTTAAAAATACCTGTGAGGATATAATTCATTGACATTTCAACAACAGAAAGTAGCCATATGTGGCATGCAGTAGCACTTTGACATTTGCTTTTCAGGGCTTTGACAGCATGTTAATGGCGTCAACAGTGTCTGGCTAACGCTTTGCTCACTCAGCATTAAAGGGCAAATCTACATACAACACATTCATACAAGAAAAAAAACAGGCAGAAAAAGAAATAAGCTACATTTAAGACTGTGCAAAAAGGCTTTCATTGAATCTCTGATGGAGGCCTTAAATGCTGAGCCACACAAAACATTTCCCCGGTGCATGAGCTGAGTGAGCAGCAGGGTTGGTGTCCATTCACCTTCATCTCCAATTCACTAAAGTAAACTCAGAATCAATTATAGTTACCAACAATCACAGTCCAGATTCTCAATAACTTCCACTTCATTATTGTCTTCTATAAATCCACTACCTAATGTAAAGATGAATCAACACCCGCCCTGTTAATTTAACGTTTGCACTTCAGTCCCCAGTGGCATTAGTGGTGTAAGAGAACTGACAGTTTACCTGCTGCCACAGTAGCTGAATGTTTATCATATAAAAAAGATACATCTAGAAAGATCTGATCCAGGTACACAGGAGATCTGTGGTCCTAACTACATACCTTTATCTGTCTTCAGACCCGAGTGACACATAAAACACAGCCTCACATCATAAGAGTTATTACATGAAGGTTATTTGAGGTCTAAATACTTGGTAGAGTTGTTTTTAACGTGGGTTCAGATGTTTCGTCCATAGAACTGTCCAGCATTTCGAGTTAGTCTACAGTGTAGTGATACTGATCTTACAGCAGCAATACTTCAAGGTAAACACACGAGAAAGAGGTGTGGTGCTGCAGAGTGTGAGGCCAGAACAGCCGCAGAGTATGAGTTAATCACCTTGCTTCATGTTCTCCTGGATTGTGACATCAAAGCGCTGATAGTACCTTTTTAAAATCTAAAAAGACAACTACAGATGTGATATAGCCACCGGGGCTCTGGAGATGTTTCTAGATGTAATTCCAACAAAGTACACTTGTTTGTGTGTCTCTAATATATTATACTAAACATTTGGCAACACTGGCACAGCTAGACTTATTGAGTACAGCTCTCAGTCACAGGTGATTCGTGCAAATATCACGTATAATATAAAAAAATATAATAAACAATATCAAAGAACATGGTGGCTGCAGTGTGTAGGACCGAACCGGACCTGACCCGCAAGCAGACAGAGGGTCAGTTCTGCTCTGGTCGAGTCACAGAAGCTCCTGTCCGGCCAGGTCTCCACTTAGGAACATGTCCTCCTCAAAGGCAGCGAAAATGTGACACTCACTCTGTGACACACACACACACACACACACACACACACACACACACACACACACACACACACACACACACACACACACACACACACACACACACACACACACACACACACACACACACACACACACACACACACACACACACACACACACACACACACACACACACACACACACAATGTGTTGGCTCTCCGTCTACTGTGTACGATTTTTTTTCCCTCATTCAATCACTGCAACAATGTGCAATTTTCGACATGATTTGAAAAAAAAAAAAAAGAATATCTAAAAGAAAACAAAAAAAAACAGGTTTCCAGATGTTGAGTGTATTTCATGTTCACAGCTGCAGCGTGTGGAGTGGAGGGTGCTGGCAGGAACTTGCCTCCACAGGGTGAGGTGCCCGATAATGAGCCGGGAAACGTCTGCCACCGCAGTTTCAGTAGCACACACGGAAACTTCAGATTTGACGCATCCTACTCTTACACAAAACAAAGGTCTTGTACCACGCACATAAACCATCCTTCTATTATAATCCACTGCCTTCATCTCCTTTTCTCTCTCTCCACCCCTTTTCCCCCCATCACCCCCTCACTGCTCCTCTACAGATTGACCAGCTCGTGGGCTACAAACTGCTTGAGTCTCTCCAGGTACTGCCCGTACAGCTCCACGTCATTGTGCCCTGCGCCCTCCACCCAGAGCGGCTCCACGGGCCGCTGGCAGCGCTCGTACAGCGCCAGGCCGTGCGAGAAGTCGATGACCTCGTCCTCCGTACCGTGGATCACCAGCACCGGTGACGTAACCTTGGAGATCTTGTCGATGCTTTTGAATGAAGAGAAGAGCAGAGCAAAGACTTCAGTATGGATTCAACAGTAGATATAAAGCACATACACACGGGAAAAGAGAATCCTGGGTAATAAACAGAAAACGAGAAGAAGGAGGGACACTTCATCTACTGGCCACTAGAGAGAGCTACTGAAATGAATCATTAACTGCAGCTAGTGATGTCGTTTTTAATAATGCAAATTCACAGTGATGCATCTTAAATGCACATGTGTCTCATGTAAGGTCGAGGGGTGTGTGTGTGTGGTGCCTTTCAGTAGCTGTGTTACATTCTGGCTGGATCTCACACGTCATCTGCCAGCGCATTACACACTCACTTGGGGAAGGCGTCGAAGCAGTAGGTCTTCTTGGTGTCGGGGAAGGCCACCCTCATGCCAGAGGTGAGCGGTGAGTGGAGGATGACGGCGGCGCTCTCGTAGCGGGAGGCCAGGTCCACAGAGGGCACGGTGCCGATACTCTGGCCGTACACGATCACGTTCTCGGGCCGGATGCCGTATCTGGAGAGGAGGACGCACAATATTGGACAATATCACGCTTTTGCCAGTCACAAACATGATCTTTACACTTCCTGTAACCGGACGCATGGTGGTGAATTTGGGCCTCAGCTGACAGCTTTGTTTACATGGCAGGCCTCCAGTCAGGCCCTTTGTTGATGAGGCTCCAGTTCTGCTGATACATTAATGAAAGTGGAAGCATTTTGGATTTATCGTTTACGCTTTTAAAAAGGGAAAGATTAGCTGCTCATTTCCGGCCACGTATAATGACAACACTGATTAGTCTCCTGTTGTTTTATTTCCCCACCTGCTGCCCCATAAGCAAACACACATGCGCACACACACACCTGTGTGCTAAATGAGCCTAACTCATACTCCATCATCAGATTAAACATGATGGTACAGTGACTCACTGATTATATGGACACACACACACACACACACACACACACACACACACACCACACACCACACACCACACATCACCCCCCCCCCCCCCCCCCCCCGGAGCTGCCGTCACGCTGATGAACAGGAGACCACCAGTGGAGAGTTTCATGACAGAGAAAAGGAAGAAAAGGAAGACGGAAGACAGAGAAAGAGGCGCTGATGCTGGAATGAGAGAAGGATAGAAACCGAGGAAGGAAAAAGAAAAAAAGAACATTCCACTGCCGATTATGGAGAACGTGACCCAGTCCAACGTGCAGTCAGCTGACGGGCTGAGACCCGGGACCCGGGCTGAGAACACTGCATCTCTGTCTGCTGCACTGCACTGCACTGCACTGCTGGATACCTCACAGCGTCGACCTGCCTGACGCTCTGCACCAGCACCCTGACTGTTACACTACAGGCTCAACATGAGAGCCGCCGCAGGGCAATTACACCAACCACACGGCAGGGCAATAATTAGGAGACACAGCCTTTAGTGATGCAGACCTACTGCAAATAAGACACAGGTGCGTCACTTGAGGACACAGACATGGACCATCATGTTGCAGCAACACAGAAACCGTTTACAGTTTGCTGTGTCAGCTGGCCTTTATAGAGTATAAATAGTGGTGAAAATAGCACAGGAGGGTTTGTGTTGCGCATGTTAGCTCTTAAAAGCCACATGTAGGAAGAGGATTAGTCACAAGGCCGATAACGCTTTGACAAACAATGAGATATGTCTGTGTGTCAAAAGCTGTGCAGGAGATGATGCTGACAGGCAAATGCTGCGGTCAGCTGCAGGTACAACTGACCCACGTTTCCCATCAACTGATGAATTCTCCAAAAAGAGGAAGAGGGACAGAGTGCAGCGAGTAATCTGAGAGATGAGTGCATCATTCTGTGGATTTACATACACACACACACGCACAGATGGTTGACATTAACGCCTCCGGGGGGAGCTGGAGGAAAGGGCCCGTCAAAGTCTGAATATTAGAGGGATTCATTACACCTCATGATCTTCACGAGCGGCAGAGCACAGCGTCGCCTCCAGCTGCGGCCCGATGACTTCAACAGTCAAAACATCTCCACTCGTCTTGCCTTCTTAATCTCTCACTCGTTTATCCACAAGGAAAATCTTATCAGCGTTGAACCTTCAATCTGTAATTACGTTTAATTTTACTGTGCGCTTTATCTTGTCGATGTTTCACCTCCGTATCAGGCTCCCAAACACGCTCGCCACAACAACGCCCAATCCATAACGCAGCGCTGTGCAGGGCGCACACACCAAATAAGCGTCGCTTGCTCGCGTCTCTACATTTAGAGCAGTTCATCCAGTAATGGGCCTTTTCTGCTCAAGGGCAAATGTAAGTAGAGTCACTCGTGCAAAGCTTGAACTTGTGACCTTCCGCAGACAACCCAGGCACGCCACTGTCCCTTTCCAAGTCCTCGCCACCATTATGCAAGACACACTATGGCCTTTTGCTGGCTGGCTGGAGTCCAGGGAGCGTCATGCAAATGGGAGGAAAATTACAGGCCGCACGTGCAGCCGCGCCTGCGTTAAGAGCAGTGCGGTGCCTAAACTCCACCAAGCTCTCGCACAAGACGGCCCCCAACCCCCACCAACGGACACACCAGCACTGGCCATTTCCTTCATTGATTTCCATCTTGAATAGACGTGGCTGGGGCCACAGCTAGTCGTGCTCCATGGTTACAATCCCCCTCCCAAAAAAAAAACCCTTAATCAATTTATTGTCCTGACACAAATCTGATCCATTATGCACTGCGTCATCTCTCTCTCTCTCTCATTCTCTCTCTCTATTTCCACCCATTCTTTCTTTTACTCCCCTCTCTTGGCCACCCACCTCTCCTTCCCCACGGACCAAAAATATTCACAATGATCCAACATCTATTTTAGGAAATCCTGAACATATGCACCATCATTTGTTTCACGTATTAGCACACCATCTGCACGACAGGGGGGGGGGTTGATCTTATTGTTATTGTGCCGAGAGTGTTTCTACTAGTTTCCTTCCATTGAACACAAATCTATTTAGATCCCCATGTAAACACAATCAGGACCAATTGATGTAAAAATGACAAAAAGATGGCGATGGTGGTTTTATTGTTGAGGCTTAAGCAGATCAGCCAGGTGAGCTCACACTCCACCCAGACAGTCTGAGAGACACAGCAGCCCTTGTTTACATCCGTCTTTGTTCCCGTTGGCTCGACAACAGCAAAGGAATGAGGCTCATATGTATGGCGGGTTTACGTCTCTGTGTGTGACAACAGAGGAGAAGGACGACGTTTGTGATTTGAGATCAATAAGACCATTGACTAGGAAGTGAGTGTGTGTGTCCCCTCCCCCCCCCCTTGGGCTGAAGTGTGGGAAGGCCTTAGTCTAAAAACTCAATGGAAATCGGTTGCTAGGCGACCAGTCAATATTAGACTAGAAGGATTGACTGCTGGCCCGCCTCCAGCACAGAGGGAAAAGAAAATGATACGCCGTTGCTCTGTGGACATGGACACACACGCGTGCACGCACACACACACACACTGATGTCGGCCGCTTCTCCCTTCGTGGTGGAAGCTTCAACAAAGAGACAAAACACCTGACAGGTTGTGTGTTCTTCAGTATGGCCATGAAAGGTTTGTGTGAGTACTTGTACATCTGCTGACTCATGCCACAGAACCACGTGACTCCTGAATCCCTGCCCAGGTGAAGGGAGCGGCTCTCTCCTCTCACAGCTCTATACTTTCTGGTGCCATGTGTGTGTGCGTGTATGTTGGCCTCCAGTTAGTGGCATAACCTCTAGCTGCCCACTGTCACATCACTGTGGAGTAAAGTAAAACAAGCTGGTGCACAGTGTGTCGATACCTAAGAGAAAGTAAATGTGCTGATGGTGGAAGAGAGGAAACGGAGAGAAAAGAAAGAACCATAGAAGCAGAAAAAAAGACGTGTTGAAAATCTGGAATAGCTGTAAAGAAGAAAATTAAGCCGTAAAGAAAGTGTTGCCCATAGCAATGCAAGCAGAGAGAGAGGGGCAGAGCAAGAGACAGAGGGAGAGCGAGCAAGCTGAGGAAAGCCCCCCTTCTTCATGAGCTCTGTGTGATCTGACATAAGAGCGACGCACGAACAATGCAGGCAGCTGATTAAAGCCGCTCTGCACTGCCTACAGTGAGAAACAGTCCAGTTGATTCATGTTGAGCGTTGAGGTTAAGAGGCTGGGCTGCACCAAAGTTTATCACACACACACAGATTCCGTCTGCCCTACATACAGATTCTATAGTAGGAGCATGTACAGAGCAGTAAACGGCTATTATGCCAGGGTGTTCAGTCTAAATCTGTAGGGCACACGTGGACTACAGAGGGAAAGTGTGTCAGGCAGAGAGATAGACAATTACAATCTGGTTGGAGATTCTGTGGCACCATAAACCCCGGAGGAGTCCAAACAGTTAAACTGATATGCATCTCAATGTGCTCGTCACTCCGTGTGTGAGAAAATGGCAAAGCTGGAGCGAAATACTAAAGAGGTTCTAGACTGAGAAAGTGGGACGCTGGCTGGAACGAGGCAGAGGAGCTGAGGCAGAGGAGCTGCTCTGCTGCTGAGACAAAGTAGGCAATAGGGGAGGATACAACAGAAAACTAAAAACGCACAAAAACTGTTTCACAACCCGCAAAGAAGTCCTCTCAGGCATGTGTACACCTCCGGTGTCTGAATGAAACTGAATTGCCTCTCCGGCCTGCAGTGAGACTGACGCAACGTGTGATTCTTAACACAGCGTCGAGAACTCGGGCCGTTTAACAGGTCTGTGGCGGGTCAACCGCCTGAGGGGTCGACTCCACACATCAATATCATAATAATCACTGCACGCTCAGGCTGTTCACACGGCGGCCATGTCTCTGAGAACGAGGCTGACGCGTTCTCTGCTGTGCAACACGACGCCGCTCGCAGCTCTGAAACCTTCAGTAGCGCCGGCAGACAAATGGCCACTTCAGGTGACGTGCGTGTAAATATTTAGTCTTTGTGGGCACATAAGGCAGCGCCCGCACGGAGATGGATTGTTTTTTCAGCCATGTTATTGAAGGGCGTGTCGTGCTCACTTACTTCATGCAACAGTTGCGACACGTACTGTATGAAGACCTACATGACCGTTTCACACCACACTGATGTCACCGGTCGAGCCCGGAGCTGCACTGCCTAACAAGCAATCACTTCTGAGTCCAGCACGTGTGTAAAGATGATTGCTTCACAGATATGCCGAGTCATTATTTGGTAGTTTCGTGATCATTTTACAATCTTCCGGAACCAAGAAGCTGATGATTAGGAGGCCCAAGGTCAGATTGAATATTAACAAACTGATTAACCACAACCTCACATGTTCACCTCAGTCAGTGACCTGTGTAGCATGTTTTGCTGATCAGAGTCTCACACACACACACACACACACACACAAACAGCAGTGTTTTCCATTCAGTGAATTCCAGTCAAATTCCGAGAAATTTCAACTTGGACACGCCAAGTCATTAACTTAAGCTGTGGCTAATCAGATTTAGTTAAACAAAAGACAGAAAAGCAGCGATTTTTTGTACTTTTACAGCTGAACATTGAATGAAACTAGAAATGTTGTAGTGCCACAAAATCAGAACTTTAGCTCCAGAAATTTCAATATGAAATGCATAGCGGCGGTTGAGACAGCTGACACACACACACACACACACACACACACACACACACACACACACACACACACACACACACACACACACACACACACACACACACACACACACACACACACACACACACACACACACACACACACACACACACACACACACACACACACACACACACACACACACACACACACACACACACACACACACACACACACACACACACACACAATAAATCACAGAGCAGAACATGATAAAGGCTGTTTGCTGCACGGATTAAATGATTGTTGAAACTAATTCTCTCCATTGGTCATGACTGTGAAGGAATGCCAGATTCCTCAGAGTGACTACAAGCTAAATTAAAAAGCAGGAGAAGAAAGAAAACCGTCAGACGGGTAGTTCTTACTCTCTGGTTTAAGTAGGTGGAAGTGGAAGCAGCAGAATAAGAAGAAGAGGCAGCACTTCCAGACATGTTTTTTACTGTCATGTGTGGAATCTGATCCTCGTGATCAGGTGATGCCAATGCCAGCGAATCATACCCACTTAATTTCAAACGACAACACACAAACCTATCAACATAAAAGACGTGTCGACACGACAACAGCACAGTGCCTAGCCACAAGAAAATCAGGTTCTTCTGCACCATCGCGGCCCATTTCCTGTATGTTGAGCCTTTAAGATTGGTTTCCTGTTTAGCTTGCCGACTTCCTTATTTGTGTGTGTGTGTCTGGGAAGTGTTGGTCATATGCTAGAAGAGACAAGCGTGGTATGTTCTAAGATAAACAATGATGGGAATAATGTAAAGAAGAATAACTGACTGTCACAGCAGAGGTTAGTATCCGTCTGTACGGGTATTCTGTTTCCACTCGCACAAATCAGCATCTTCATCTTCCACATCCTGTCTGTCCTCAAGCCAACAGGCAGCGGTGACATCTACCAGTGTGTGTGTGTGTGTGTGTGTGTGTGTGTGTGTGTGTGTGTGTGTGTGTGTGTGTGTGTGTGTGTGTGTGTGTGTGTGTGTGTGTGTGTTCTTGAAAATCACTGCTGAGGCTTTCATGTATAGAAAATGCCGGAAAATACAGTGAAATTAAAGGAAACATCAGCCTTTAAATATCTGTAGGCTGATAAACGGTTGCCAACAGAGGTAGAACACACAACAGAGAGCCCACACACACACACACCCACCTACAGCTGGCCACCTACATAATCGTGCCTGTTATGATCAACCTACGACGACGACGACATCATCATCCTGACCAAAGTGCGGGCCTCCACCCAGCTTCTGCTCCAGATCCTTCATATCTCCAGCGTGAATAACTCATGGTGAGTCCCCAAGTTTTACTTCATACAGCCTACTATCATTCTTTCTACTATCCAAATCGACTTTACTTTTCAGAGGATGCTATTAATAAGACTCTTTCCCTATATCAACCCCTCCATTCTCCATCGGTGACCATCTCCCCTTACCGTGAGCGGAGGGCCTGCCAGGCAGCGTCAACATCAGCGTAGAGGTTCTTCTCTGAGGGCTTCCCAGAGCTGGCCCCGTAGCCAGAGTAGTCGTAGGAGAAGACGTTGCAGTTGATCCGCGAGCCCAGGCCGATGTAGAAGCTGCTCATTTGACCCAGATCCACCGCGTTGCCGTGGGAGAAAAGCAGCGTGTAACGAGCACTTGGCGAGCAGCGGACGAACATGCAGGCGATTCGGTTGCCTCTTGTGGTGCGCGTCATGAAACATTCGATGGCGTCCTTCTCCCGGGCCGAGTACTGCCAATCTGCTCGCTCCGAGAGATGCAGCGTCCAGTGGCTTCCACTGTCATCGGACATGAGGCTGTAGGTGGGCTCTGGGGGCAGGAAGGCCAGCTTGGAGGCTATCTTGCTCGGACAAGGAGGGCAGCAGAACAGGCAACATAGCTCACTGAGAGATAAGTGGTTCATCCTCAAAGCACTGTGGAGAGAAAGAGAAGGACGCTGTTAACAGTATGGACACAAGCCAAGACAACGAGTTAAAGGAGGAGCATGGAGCTTTGGGCTTCGATAACCAAATGATGGCCACTTATTGCCACAAGTGAGAGCAGATGACACAAGTCCAGGAGCACAATCATGTTGTCTCAGCAGGAAACAGCAGGAATTTCCCCTGCCTGGGACATGAAGCCATGTCTAACAGAATGTATTAATTTATGACCTACACTTAATATCAGTTCTCCTCTCCTGTATGTAATGTTTAGCCTCTCTTTGACTCAGATCAGACTCAGTCTGGACTCCTGGTGAGCGTTTCATCTCCATCGGCCTCCAGGCTCCACAACCACTCAGACAATATTGATGCGAACGTCTTCCTTATTTCACGTGGCACCCTGATCCCCACCCCAGGCTGGCTCTAACATGTCCCTGCTGCTCGGGGGGGAAGTCAAGAGCGGCTTCGCTAACTCCAGCCCATCTTCAGATTTAAAGGGGCTCTGGCTTTTATGGATAAAGTCAATCAACATGCTTTTTGGAACACAATCCCAGTGATGTAATGTTTTGGTGAGACCAAAGCTGGTTGTTCAAGATGACAACATCTTGTGGTCTGCCTGGAATGTCCTGGAAGTTACAGAAGTCATTTTGAATGCCTGCTTGTAATCTGTCACACACCACCATCAGACAAACTAGCCTTCTAATAGGAAACAGAGGAAGATTATGTCAGGGTCTGACAATGTGTTCTGGCTCGATTTCACTCCAATTCGGGTAACATAAAGTGAATCTGTTTCTGTTAAAACCTAGCTAATCTCGACCTGCATGATGCTAACATAGAAAAATACAAAGCAGGGGCTGTTTATTGTCCATATTAGCCCGTGCAATCCACAATCTCCATGACAAGGAAGCAAAGTGGACCCCAGCATCGTTTTAATGCAAAATGATCAAAGACGTATACGGCTAGTTTACAAACTGAGGGAATGTTCACCAGTTAGCGTTTGTACATCGCGACGGGCCAATTAGCGAACAACACTCATTGTGTGAATGTATGTCCGGTAAATATATATACATGTAAATATATATCGATTTTGAGTATATCGTCTATACACTATTGATTTTGTGTATATTGTCTATATGCTATATATTTACTTTATATAATAAATATTAATCAATAACCTTACCTAGGTGACGGCGGGGCGCTTGTCTTATTTCACTTTCAATTTTCCGGCAACACTACTTGCTAACGCCGTCGTTGCCCGGTGTTATCTTCGCTCCGAGCCAAATAAGTTATCTTCCTCTCGACGCCGGGAGCTTGACACAGTGGTCTTCGGCCAGTTGAACCTCTGCTCGCGCCGTAATGTCGCCGTGTTTTCACCCTCAGCTGGTAATATTGAGCCGTGAGTTAGCTAATGTCAGCCTCTCCTCTTCTGCCGTTCCGTTTCTCCTCCGCGCGCTCCTCTCAGCATATGGTCCTGAATGATAACGAGGCCGATTCATTCAAAAACAATGGGATCCATACAACTCGCTGACACGTCAAATCTCGGCGATGGTGTAAGATGAGCTGAAGTCGTTGCTGATGCCCGCGCCGGTTTGTCAAACACTCGCTAGGAACAGAGACACTTTCCTCCCAAACATCACCGCTTTGGCTCAGGAAACCACTCCGGTTGTTATTTTGGCGAGGAGGGAAGGAGAGGCGGTGATTGAGAGTTATATCCACCAATGGTCAAGGGGTAACTCCCGCTTTCCACCAATCGTATGGAATATAGATTCGTTATGGGCGGGGCTTGTCAGACCGCAGGGTGAGGATATATTGTTATGACCGATCCCTTAGTGAACCAATAGAAGACTACTATTAAAAGCATAAGACCAATCAGCGCCATGATAGGCGTTTCTCATGTCCTACAGAAGACGTCATCGACATAATACTATTTTCTTAAGCAGATTTTTTTTAAATGTAAGAATTGGCTAATCGCGATCTATTTATATCATGGGCGCGGTAGTGTGTTAAAGTTTTAGTCACATCAAAAACGGTTAAGAATGTTGACCTCGATGACGTTTCTCATTTTGCCGATTAACTTCCGGGTTAATGTTCTGCATGGCGCTTAGGGATCCCTGTGGCATGTGTAGCTGCTGAAAAGTGTAAATAAGATGAGTTCTCAGAAAGGTAATGTATGTCGAGCTCGACGCCAGAAACATCAAAACACCACGGCCTTCAGAAACGACAAATATGGAGCGACTATACAAGTAAAGGTGTGTATATGCGGTCTGTTTAATGCGATATGAGGCTGACAAGAGCGTTCACACATTACAAAAAGTGCAGTGAGTATTTATTGTTGTTTAAAAGTATGAATATTATAGTACTTACATAAATTACAACTTGTGGCAACGATTCCTCAGTTTTGACTATTACAGTGATGTGACAACTGAACTGCATCTGGATGTTTCACGCGATAGTTATGAGATTGAAACTACAACAGTTAGAAACACTCCCAAGACAAAATACACAAAATCAAAGTATTAGCACAGAAAAATAACATGACACAAACAAAAGACGGAAAATGCCAATGTTAATTTCAGGAAAAGAAAATGAAGCAATCTCTGTATTATCAGTTTATATACATAATCTCTGTGATGTGAAAATATCAGATAATATTGCCACAAAGTGTAACACTTTCTGTTTTCATTTATAGAAGGCAAATTCGAAGATCCACGATGGTCTCTGCCAACACTGTAAAGGTGTACTGGAGTGGAAAGTCAAGTACAGCAAATACAAGTCACTAACACAGCCCAAAAAATGGTGAGTAACTGCAGACACACACTCCTCAAAACACATCAAGTAGTGTTATGACAATCAATCAACATTTACAGGTTAAAGGTTCACCAGTGTTTCACTATTCACTAGACTCCTTTCATATTAAGAGGGGTATGAAAAGGTTATTAAAGTCACAAAATGGTTAGTGAAAATATAAACTAATGGATGATGTGAACTGACACTAAATCCTGAACTGGGTGAGGCTCTTATGTGTAATGTCAAGTATAGTAAGGTGTGCTTACGATTAATCAGAGTTATTACAACATCCTGTACTTGTGCGTGGGTTTGCATCCATGCCTGTGTGCCAACTGTATTGTCCCTTTCAGTGTCAAATGTTCTCAAAAGTCTGTGAAGGACGCGTATCACATCATCTGTAAGCCGTGTTCCACTGAGCTGGAGCTTTGCTGCAAGTGTGGGAAGAAAGAGGACATTGTTATTCCGTGAGTATGTGTGTTTGTGCGTGTGTGTGTATGTGTATACAGATTCAGAGGTTAAATGTAAGGTTGTATTTGTTCTTTATCTGGAGGCTAGAGACAATTTACATATGGTTAATTGTATTGCAACACTGCCATCTTCTGGACAGAAGAAAAAGAACAGACGTTATTGGGTCAAATCACACATAGAACATGTCACCATGCAAGCACGGCATTCTGAAATCAGAATCAGAGGGACTTTATTGCCAATTAAGTTTTCACTTACAAGGAATTTGTTCTGGTACAGCATTCTTCAACATATTAATTAAATTAAAATAAACTAAACGTGCAAGTCACAAGGTACAAATGTGCAAGAACCAATTGTTCTGATTATATGGTCAGTGGGTGACCCGGGCCTTGTTGGTGAGGCCCACTGCGGAAGGGAAGAAGCTGTATTTGTCGCGTGAGGTTTTGGTCCTGATGGACCTAAGCCTCCTGCCAGAGGGGAGGGTTAGAAACAGATTGTGTCCAGGGTGGGAGGGGTCGGCCACAATCTTGCCTGCCCGCCTCAGGGTCCAGGAGGCAAACAGGTCCCGGAGGGACGGCAGGTTGCAGCCGATCACCTTCTCTGCGCAGCGAATGATACGCTGCAGCCTGCTCTTGTTGATGTTGCTCTTGTTGTTGTTTGAAATGTGTCTTGCGCACCTCTCTTACTCACACACACACATGCTTTTACAGAGGGGTCAGTGCAGGGCAGCCATGATACGGCGCCCCTGGAGCAAGAAAGTTGACTGGCAACTCTCCCGCTGCAAGTCCACTTTTTTGGTCCATACAGGACTCTTACCGGCAACCCCCTGGTTCTCAAGCTCCCTATGGACTGAGCTACTGCTGCCCCTGTAGTAATGAATATTACAACTGATTCTGTACTCATTTTAATTGGTGTTTTCTCCTCAGTTCTCATGCGTTTCTACTAGGGCTGGGCAAGTTAACGCGTTATCATCACGTTAACGCAGTAAATAATTAATGCTGACAATTATTTAAACATAGTTTTTTTTTTTATTATTATTATTATTTTGAAAGTCCGTTGCTCACTAGCTACAAACTGCAGGCTGATGGGGCCAATATTTGAGAATATTTTTAACAATTAGTTATTTAATCGCAATTCATGGCAGCAAATCATGCGATTAATCGCGATTAAAAATTCCTGATTGATTTTTGTGTATCATCAGAATATTGACACTTCATGTATTTTAACAAGGAAACTATAGTATCTGCAGGCAAACGTGCGTGCACACACACTCACAAAGGAAGGAGGTGTGTGGTTGGGTGTGCAGGAGTGACTGTGTGATAATGGTTTACAGGGCTCACAGGTCAGGTAGAATTTAGTTTAGGTCCCCAGGGAGATCAGGGCCGACTCTGCTCACACACACACACACACACACACACACACACACACACACACACACACACACACACACACACACACACACACACACACACACACACACACACACACACGCGCGCGCAAACGCTTGCACACATACACGCACACACAAATACACCATATTCCCCACACTATACTTCTAATCTAGTCTGTATGTCACTGTGTAGGATAAACTCACAAGGAGACATGCAGGAGGAAGAAGGAGATGGCCATCCGAAAACTAAAGCACGTGGACGAGGGAAGAAGGACATGGATGACTTAGACAGTGATGACGATTTTGATGATGAGGACTTGGACTTTGGAGCTGATGATGATTGCCATGAGGATGATGATGAAGACTGTGACTTGGGACCCAAGAAGACACAGAACAAACCTGCCGCACTCCCAGATGTGTCCCAAGTGAAGATTAAACAATAAAGACAATGGGCAGGTTGATATAATGCAGGTTGATATTTTTTCTTACATACATTTTTTTTTAGATCAGATTAGATTCAACTTTATTGTCATTGCATGTCACGGGTACAAGCAACACGATGCAGATAGCCTCTACTCAGTGCATAAGCGATAATTAAATACTATGTTACATAGATTAAATATATGATTCCGAGGGGTATTTACAGTACTACTCTGTAGGAGTACAGAGTATATACAGTAGTGCAAAGAATGATTTTACATGTTTTACAGTATGTGCAGTAAAAAAAGAAAGTACAATGAATGAACATAAAAAGTGCAGTGAGAGGATGGGCGATGGGGTTTTGTAATGAAGGTCGGCTTCATTACTAGCATGTACAGCAGAATTGATAGTCTGGTTAAAGCTGGGGTGGCAAACCTGCGCCTCTTTGCCGGCTGATGTGCGGCTCGGCTCCATCTCGAGTGCTCACAGATTTCTCTCTTGGTGTACATCATTTTCATATTGTGAAATAAACATCTGAAATGCATATTGTGACATCATGACAGGTTTTTCTTCTGGATGGCAGGTTCAGGCAGTGAGAGGATGTCCAAAAATGCAAATAACGAAGGTTTTAACTTACAGAAATGCTTTTAATCCCCACACTGCACCCACACACACTCTTTATACCGTCCTGGTGGTTACCACCCTGATGCACAACAGGTGTGGCGCGCCGTCCACCCTCCCTGCAGTTCTCTTGTGCCACCAACAGATGGGGACATATCTCCCCTTCAGGACCCAGCCTCTCGTGATGTCACAATAGGCTATGCGGTGGTTGGTGGGCTTGTAGTCACTGTCGACTTGAATGCCTAGCCGCAACCGTCGGAGGTGTGTGTCCGAACCGGTCCTGCAACACAGTGCGTCCCCTCAGGCCACACTTTTATTGTCCTCACTGTGGTGTTCACAGTAATATACGTTTAATCCGTCTAGACATTTTGTTTACAAAGTTGATTTAATTTTTTACGAGTTTTTTTTTGTATGGCTATGGTTTTTTGAAGTGACCTTAGCTTCAAGAGGAAGGAAGTTCAAAAGTTCCCTGCAGGCTTTAAATGTAATAAATGTAAAATTTAAATGTAAATTCATGTTATTTCCGTCAATCTTGAGGGGATGAGGGTGTTGCAATGGGTCACGTGTGTGTATATGTGTCTGTGTAGCCTGCGTTGTGTTTTTGTAAATGACGAGCTTGCAGTTGGGATGAAGATGGCTTTATTGTTCTGCAACAGGAGACATTATTTCTGCCTGATTAAACATCAAAATTCACTCCACAATAAGTATTTAACCAAAGTAAATCTATTCTGATACTAATTTCCAATGTTACCATTTTGTATCTAAAGTATATCAAAACACCCATGTATAAAACAAAACAGACAACTAGCATTCAATAAACAATACTTAATCCTTTTTTAGCCATAATGGGTAAGAAGTTCACAGGGTGCAGAAGATTTCTGTGAACTACCTTCACTCTGTCTGAGTTGATGTCTTTGATCTTGTGTAGACATTGATGTTAGACTTCACAGCCACAACTTCATCTGGAGAAGCTACCTTCCTCTTTCCTCTTTCACCGACGGCAAGCGGCGAGCCCTTGACTCTTCTGTTGTACAGCCTGCACTGTTCTTTCTGACTGTGCCTCTGTGCAATCTGTACCGCTTCCCGCAGGTCTGTCTTTGTCAACTGGGAGACGAGGGACCCTCCCCTACATGAGATAAAAAGGTGCAAAGCCTGTTGTTTTGTGCTCAGTACAGTTGTAGCAGAACTAGAGAAAACATAACATCTGAGGCCATTTGGCTTTGGACTTGGACATCCGAGAGAGTCAACAGTTCCTTGATCAACTTGCTTTTGAAATTTGCTCCTTGATCAGTGTGAATTCTCTTAGGAAAGCCGTAAACAAGGAAGAAGTCATTCCACAGTCTTTGAGCTACTTGCTTGGCAGATTGTTTTCTGCATGGGAATGCATGGGCCATCTTAGAAAAGGGATCAGCCACGACTAATACTAGAGAGTCTCGCTAGAGACAGTGGTCGGCTCTTCCCCTGGTGACCTGCTGCATCATGAATCACCTTGAGCACCTGCGCTTTGAGGGAGTTAGGCACCACGAAGAGGGAAAGTATTCTGTTCATGTTGTGGTCTTTCCTCACCTTGCATAGCACATCATCGTGAATGGCCAACTTGTCCCAGTACTGATGTACACTGCAGGGCTCATCTACTCTTTCACTCTTAGATGGCTTTCAACGTCTCTCGATGTAGAAAAGAACACGGCTGATGGTGCCATCGTGCCCTTGGTGGTTGCTGTGAGGAATGGGGGAGTCAATACATGACGATGGAGGAACAGCTGGACTCACCCCCAAGACTACACTCAGGCCACCCGTGGAGTGTGCGTCCAGCACAGCTGAAGTCTCATGAGCTTCGACAGACCCACCAGATAAGGCTTCATCACTGGGTGTGCATCTCTGCCTTACCTCAGGACCATCTGATGATTAGTGGTATACTTGAAGGCATGCTGGACAGTGTCATCGACATCACCACTGACTTTCCTCAGGAGAGACGTGTATGGCTCGGTGACAAGATGGTGGCTTATGCATGACTGGATGAACGGCTCTCTGCTCAAAGCAACAGCAACAACAGTTTTGGGGCCGGGGACATACTTAAGGTCATAGCTGTAAGACGCAAGTTTAGCCACCCATCGCTGCTCGCAAGTGTCCAGTCTGGGCTTTGTCAAGATGTAAGTCAATGGGTTGTTATCCGTCCAAGCTAAGACCAAAATGGACATTCAAATTGTTGTACACAAGACAGAAGATGGCCTGTTGGCTTTAAACCTCTGTGGACGTCTCAAAATGAAGCCATTATTTAGTTGTGTTCCTGTCTTAATGTAACTGTGCTTGGGTCTGTTGTTGTCCAGTTTTCTAATAAGTGTTTACGCAGAGACTGCAAAGGAATCTTATCTTAATTTCAACATAAAAGGCCAAGGATGATGCTTTAACCACAGAAAGGAATGCTGCATGGTCTAACAATGTTCTCAGATCACACCTCATACCTTGGTGTCACATGGAGGGCTGTATAATATGCAAGTGGTGAAGGAATGTTGTCTCAATCCACTGACCTCTAGGCGAGGGGACAAAGTAGTGGATACATTCACACATCGCATTCTGTTGTCAGTGGGTGTTCCAAAGAACTGATGTGACAGTCTGTCATTGGTTGTGGCAAAAGTATGTAAATGTCCAGGATAAGGGTATTTAAGAGGCCATTGGGAAAAGGGCTCTCTCTCTCTTCTATCTGCGCTCTGCTACCTTCATTCACCAGTCATTTTGACTATTTAACTTGTTATGCCATGTAAAACATATAAAAACAATGAATGAAAACTTTACCTCGAGATGTATGTTCAATCAGGCTTGGTTTTGTTTGCACCAAATGAAATCTTTATCCGCTTTGCTTTTGATAAGAAATTTTATATTGTTTTATAATGTCTGATAATGAAGAAACTTTCTTTTCTTTTTTCTTTTTTTCTATTGTTCCATGCCTCTCTTTAAAGCTAAATTAGCGTCACTAAATCATAGTGCCATTCTTATTTATTAATGGAGTCAGATAAAACACAGTAAACTTTCTCTGTCCATAGGGTGTGAGTTTTTTTCATCCTTACAGTTGGTGACCCTGACGCGATGCTCCACAGAAGCAATCTGAAAATTGTATGGAAATTGTGTTTTAATCATCTGTGAATTGGTGAGTCTGTTTAAATTTGTATTTGGAGACTTCGCATTCATTAGGCTATAAGAGCGTTTAAAGGATCGCTATATCCTAACAGCCCGGTACCGTAGAAACTGTGGCATAGGCTAAAGTCTAAATTCCATATTCAGATCTTCGTGGGCATAACGGACAGGGACAGAGATAACGTAACTATCATGGCATTGCATGATTTGTGGCTTGTAGAACTGGGTGACACATTAGAAAAACTGACACAAAAGGGCCTCACTGAAATTGTAGATCTACGTGAGGACATAAACAAATTGGCTGTGCAAGGAAATGAGTCACAGACTTACAGCTGCTGAAGAGGAAATTGACCGCGTAACAGCTCTTAGTCAGACATGCAATGTTCAAAACGCAGAGCGAGGCATTCATGTAACATACCGGATACTCAGTTGTGATTCTCAGTTGAACACAACTAAAGAGGTTGCCTTAAAAACCGATTCCAAGTCCAGTCAAAGCCAAAACCGCAATTTTCCTGGTGCTGCAGTGCAATTGCTGTACAAATGTGTTATCATGGACAGATACTTTGCTGATAATTTTGGAATTGTTCGATGTCGATTAGACTTGCCAAACACAAGAACACAGTATGGGTTGTAAATTCATTTGTGTAAGTTAATTAATTCATATCACTAAGCTGATGTACCAATAGCAGTTTTATGTGAGTTTGTGTGAACTCTAATGCCTCATATGCTTTTGTAGCTGTTTATACTTGTTGGAACACTTGGACTGTACTCATCAGTTGTTTGTGTGATCCTAGTGCTTAGGTAGTTTTTCAACATCTACTGTTTGCACATCAGCATTCAGGCACTGTCTTTAGGCCATTTGTGGACTGTGTAGACTTTGTGTTTGTGCAGTATCAGAGTTACATGGTTATCTCACAAATATTATTATGGTGTAGCCAATATGTTCAACACATGAAGTGCAGAGATCAGCGGTCACTGTTTTCAGCAGATATGTAAATGCTGTTTGACTAGACCAGGGGTCGACAACCTTTTTAACTGAAAGAGCCAAATAAGCCAAATTATAAGTTTAATTATTTATTACTTGTTAATCGTGTTAAACCAGGGGTGCCCACACTTTTTTAGCTTGGGAGCTACTTTTAAAATGACCAAGTCAAATTGATCTACCTACATTACATTACATTACGGTCATTTAGCAGACGCTTTTATCCAAAGCGACTTCCAATAAGTGCGTTCAACAAAGGTAGATAAAAGAACTTCAGAACTTTTTTTCACATTAAAAATGCTAAACATTGGGGGGGTCTTGAAAGTGTTTGTCAAACTCTGAAACAATTGTCACAATCTGCTCTGTGTGTCACGCGCAATGTCAAGTTGTGCACAAGCCTTCCTTTGCGTGTCCAGCTCTGACACAAGGTTTTGAAAGTTCCCCAAGTCATGGCGTTGCAGCTTTGAGGACAAATGTTGCAATTTTCGTTCTATAAACTGTCCGAAAGTTCCGCTCCAAATTTCTCTTCTTCGATATAGCCATCGTAGATTTACCATTAGACAAACGCATAATGTCAGCTATCAGCTCATGTTAGTAAACTATCCACCATTCATCTCGATTCTATTGTTCCATGCCTCTCTTTAAAGCTAAATTAGCATCACTAAATCATAGTGCCATTCTTATTTATTAATGGAGTCAGATAAAACACAGTTAACTATCTCTGTCCATAGGGTGTGAGGTTTTTTCATCTTTACACTGTGAAGTGCCAGCCAATGGCTGAACTTTTCACAGACAGCCCATTTCAATGCAAAGAATTCCAGTCTATGAGTGGGGTAATTCATCTGTGAGCGAGAGAGTGTCCTGCTGGCAAAGCCGACTGGCCTTGCCACCTCTTCTCCAGGAGGGACTTGAGATAGAACTGCCCCACTACCATCAAAGGACGCATCTATGGCCAAAATGAATGGCTGAGGCTTCCTTCCCTTTCTCTCAGTCTGTTTGTTGGACCCTGACGTCAATTGGAAGAGCGACTTGGTCTTTGCCGAGCATCCCTCAATGAAGTGTTGGTAATTCGGCACCATACCAAGGAATGACCTGACAAGGTGTCTGTCCGTCGGCTTCCATGAGGTCCACTTGCTGGACTCTGCTGATGGTCTCGACTTTGTCTGGGTCAGTCTGAATGCCTTTCTCACAAATAATGTGGCCAAGGAACTTAACAGATTGTCTCATTGAAATATTTCTTGGGGGCCAGCTTCAAGCTGTGACTGGACAGACGGGAGAAGACCATTTCAAGGCATTGAAGGGCCACAGACTCAGACGGGGCAAACACCATCAAGTCATCCAAGTAGCACAGAACACTGTTGAAATTCTCATCTCCAAAGATGGACATCATCATTCTCATGAATGTAGCCGGACTGTTGGAAAGGCCCTGAGGCAGTGGGTTGTATTCATGCAAGCCAAGGGGAGAAGAGAAAGCTGTGTATTTGTTGTGCTCTTCCTGGAGAGGCACATTGTAATAGCCTGATGTCAGGTCAATAGTGGAGAAGAAGACGTTGCCACCAAGAGCAGCTAATACATCAGACTGGTGAGGCAATGGATGGGCATCTGTGACGGTCCACGCATTCAGAGATCTGAAATCAGTACAGACCCTTAAGTCACCATTCTTTTTCCAAACCAATACAAGGGGAGAAGCATAATCACTGTGTGACTTGCGAATGATTCCTTTCTCCTCTCATTCAAAGCTGTTCTTAGCCTAGCATACTGGCTTGGTGGAATCCGCCTGTAGGGCAACCAAACGGGTCGGTGATCAGTCAGATTAATGTGATGGACAAAGTCTCCAGCCTCGCCACAATCCATTTTGTCTCTTGAGAAGATGGACTCATATTTCTCAATGAGATGTAAAACTCGTCTTTCCAGCTCACTGACACCTCACAAGACTCTTCGACTTAGAGTCTAAGTCATAAGATGTCAGGAAGATTCAGACTGCACAGGACACTTTTAATCTCCTCACTAGATCTGGGTGCTGATGAGGGGCTGTTCTCAGTACACTGTACATTGGACTTGATCTGTTCGGCCTGTGACATGTCTTCCACAGCAATACAAGGTGACACATCAGCTATCTTGGTGTTCCTTTTCAACAAGACTTTTTTGTTGGTTGGATTGATGACTTTCATTGGGATGGATCCATCTCCCCATAGCGGTGTGATTACTCTGCCAACCATTATCTGCTTCGGCCTTTATTCGAACAGTTGAACCGGTTATTCCAACAGTACAACGCTGGAGTGAGGATTCCATCACCATCCTCCAGGACTGCTTCGAGACTACAGACTGGCAGATGTTCTGTGATGCAGCCGATGGAGACATTGATGAATACACAGACTCTGTCTCTGCCTACATCACCAAGTGCATCGATGATGTCGTTTCCGAAGGTCACTGTCAGGTGTTTCCCCAACCAGAAAACCCTAGGTAAATGGCAAAGTTTGTGCTAAGCTCTTGGCACGGTCGTCCACCTACAACTCAGGGGACCCGGAGACCTTGAGGAGATCCAGATATGACCTCCAGAGCGCCATCAGAGATGCCAAAAGAGACTACAGGGACAAGCTGGAGTCTGTTTACCACAGCCTTGACCCCAGACGCATGTGGAGTGGACTACGTTCCGTCACAGGCTACAAGGGAAGGAATAGCAGTGATGCCCTGCCCGCCGCCTCTCTCCCAGATGAGCTCAACACCTTCTATGCACGGTTTGAGGCGAGCAGCAACACCCCTGCAGTGAGGCTAGCTGAGGACCAGGACGACTGCACTCTGTCCCTAACCACGACCGACGTGAGGAGAGCTCTCAAAAGCATAAACCCTCAGAAGTCTCAAGGGTCAGATGGCATTCCAGGCCGTGTCCTCAGAGCATGCGCCGACCCGCTAGGGGGGGTATTCACCTCTATCTTCAACCCCTCCCTGTACCTGTCTGTAGTTCCCACCAGCTTCAAACAGACCACCATTGTCCCTGTACCCAAAAAACCCATGATCTCACCTGGACTAGACATTCTGTCAAGGCGGTGAAAAGTGCCCAGAAGCGCCTATACTTCCTGAGGAGTCTCAAGAAGTTTGGCATGTCTATGAAAACTCTCACCAACTTCTACAGGTGTACCTTCCAGAGCATCCTCTCCGGTTGCATTACTGCGTGGTATGGCAGCTGCTCTGCTGAGGACCACAAGGCCCTACAGAGGGTGGTAAAGACAGCGGAGCGCATCATTGGCTCCGACCTGCCCCCCCGTGCAAGGCATCTATCACACAAGATGCCTTAGAAAAGCAAGGAAATCACCAAAGACCTCAGCCACCCCTCACCCGGGCTGTTTACCCTTCTGCAATCTGGTAGACACTACCGGAGCATCCGGGCTCTGACTATCACTCTCTGACTCAAAAACAGCCTCTACCCCCAGGCCATCAGGCTCCTGAACCAATGACTTCTCACCCTTCACTCTGTTCCATCGGCACTCATGCCATTCTAGATTTATTTATAGATTTTTTTTTTTATATGTATATGTCTTATTCTGTTGTATATAGACTGGTCTGCACTTTATGCCATTTTCTCTTATACTTAGTACTACAATCTTTTTATTGCACATTCAATTCAATTTCAATATGCTGCTGTTGTTGTCACGTCATAAAGAATTTCAATGTTCAGTATGACCTGTGTTTTACTGTGCACATGACAAATAAACTTGAATCAGAATCTGAATCTGAATGAGAGCTTTAAAAATGATTCCATTCTCAATTGAACCTGAAAAACAAACAATCTGACTTTGGAACTGTCTGTAAACTCTGAAAAATGACTACCTTGTCCTCAGAAATGTCACAACTGTACAATTGACTTAAAGAGTCATAAACACTGAAAACACAGTCTGTTGTCCTTGCAGTGTGAAAAAGCAGTATGAGTAGACTCCTTACAGACAAACATGGCTTGTCATTAAGGCCTGGAATCAGGACATGCCACTCGTCTTCCTACTCATCTTGACTGACTGTTGGACATGAGAACTCCAGCATTCTAATAATCCTTTCCAGAGCAGAGTGATCCATGGTAGTGGGCTGAGGCACAGACTGAATGTTTTGTACAGGGCCTGGGCTAGCGTTCACCTCTATCTTGTTCACAGCCACTACCTTCTCTAATATAGCCTTATCCGACCTTTTCCCTGCTGCTTTGATAAACTTCTCAGAGTGGTGCTCATTCAAGATTTCTTGCACCTCAGAGGCAGTCTACTTGTCGGTGGTCTTAGATGTAAAGGTGAGAGCTAGATCCAAATTTGGGCAACTCCTAACGAACATGCGTGATAATAAATATTATCTATATAACTTAATTATTTATTAACTTAACTTATTTAACCCGTTACATCTGCATGCATTACTCACAAATGGCTCATCAGAGTGGCATGAAGTTAGAAGTTTAAAGGGGAATATCCATGGCCTGGTCCTCCATGGAGATCATCCAGACTCATTATTGGACTCCAAAATGTTAAATTGGCCATTTATAACAATATAACATGTTTAATAGTACATCCACAGGCTTCAAGGTTTTAATCATATTTTCAGACAGTGATTCATTTAGTATTTCATTCATTTATACATTTATGTAATTGTTGTACAGTAACTTAATTGTGATGCACATGCAACAACCACTATTGATATACTGTATGTTGGGTTTTTTTACATGCTCAAATGCCCCTATAGAGCAACTACTGACTCATCTAAAGGAGAATGCCTTGAAACTATTTCTGGAGTGTGGATGTTGATTTGCAGCTGACTTTCACACTTCCCTTTCCTGCACAGCGTGATCTCACATGGGGGAGATGCCCTGTGTTCCCCTGATCTGTGCATGTCGTCATTCATCATGTGGGGCTGATGAATTTGAAAGAATGTGGCAATTGTATGGATCTGCCTTCCACTTTGACCAACACTTATTAGTTTCAGACTGAAGTCTATGCATTTTTAGGAAGCCAAAGAAACAGAATATGGTGGTAGTTTCTAGTGTGCATAGGAAGAACTGATGTCTCCTTAGCTGTGACATAAGAGACAAGGTGACATATGAGACAAATACCATTAGAACAGACAGAACAATGAGCGGTCGGACTGTGTGGCAACTCAACAGCTCCTGAGCAGTGAGGGGAGGCAGTGAAAGCGGGAGCAATACACACTCAGGAACACCACACACTCAGGAACACACACCCAGGGACACACACTCAGGAATAACACACACACTCTAGTCTACAGGCTGATTTCCCTTCCCTGCATTTGTGTTTATTTTTAACCTTTCTTTAGGTCCTCTCTGCATAGTGTCAACAGCTATCAAATGTCCTTGAGTGACATTTTGCCAATAAAGTTGAATGTCCGGCAACACGAGGCAGTCCAAAGGCCACAGGAAGGCCACAGAAACGGCCTTTAAGCTCCGCCACCCCGAGCTGACAGGCATTGTGACACTGTGACATGAAGAGGAAATAAATTCACACATACATTTGTAAGTTAAGCTGTGGGTGTTTAATCATCATCGCGTCACCTCATTTTCAACACAGGCAAACAAACCTAACTGGACGCGCGCACACGCACGCACCCACACACGCATACTCACGCTCCAGCGCTGTCATTGGCTGCGGGGCTCATCTCCAGCCCGCCGGAGTCGTGCGTCCCCCTGTGGCGATCAGAGCTCCAGTGTATAAAGGCTTTGGTTCGCTATGTTGTAGGAGACACTCAGGTGAGAAAGAAGAGCAGCAAACTGGACCTGAGTAAGCTGCGCGGCTGCGTCAACTGGGGGAATTGGACTACCAACGAACACCATCGGCTCTCCTGAAGCCCAGGTACGCCTTCATCCTCCATCAGATCATTCTTTTTATGTCAGTAAGCATATGGCTTAAGAGCAGCTCCGTAAGTCTGAGGTGTCCGCCTATTTCAGTGTGTTTGAACGCATCGCAACTGAGCTCAAACGGGCATCTGACGTCTCATCTTCATTACTGCCATGTAAAGAGACAAGAAGAGGACAGTCTGAATATGTCCAGAGGCGGACGGATGCACAGCTTCATTACTTAAGTAAAAGTACCAAGAGTACATTTTCCTAATATTGTATTATTACTGACACAGTGCTTACCTTTACCTATAGAAACCTCCTGGATGGAGTTTTTATGGAATCTTTAATGTTAATACCTTGAAGAATGTAACAAATTATGAAAATAAAATTGTGCTTGAATGAATGGGTTCATATGCAAGAAGAAAAAAGAAAATGCAGCTAATTTGTGTGTATGTGTGACAACACGCGCGCGCACACACACACGCACACACACACACACACACACAATATTCCTAAGCCTATGTGTGACAAGTTGATTATAATTAATGAAGACAAATATTACCCATCAGCAGTGGTGGTAAAGTCTCGGCCTCTGCTAAGTTTGACTTTCTTTTTTTATCGGTGTTCGTATGTCCAGAACACTTCGGTTTTGCCCCAGGCTATTATATTTCGACTGCCAACGATACCGAGGGCTTCTTTAAGTGCCTCCGTGCACGAGAAACAGTGAAAACTACGTTTAAACAGGACATGACGTACTACCTACATACGTTTTTACAGGGTCGTATTGGCTCGGGACTAGTGTTATCTGGGTCGTTTTTCTAAACCGTTTCACAGAAGGTAAAGGTCCCCGTCATTTTTCCTGACATTCTCCGGATTGCTAATGGGCTGTCCCTGTCAGTGGCACCTGGACAATCCAATCACGTTTGAGAAGGAAACAACAAAATACTGAATCCACAGGGTTTCCCCGCTTTTTTATTTTTTATTTTTCTTAGAAAACGTAACGAGTACTTATGGTTATGGATAGAAATGTAGCGGAGTAAAAAGTACGATATTTGCCTTTCAAATGTACTTGAGTAAAAGTCATAAGTACTCCCCCAACATGATACTCGAGTAAAGTACAGATCCCTAAAAAGTGTACTTAAGTACAGTACTCAAGTAAATGTACTCCGTTACTGTCCGCCTCTGAATATGTCCCACATGTCTCTATAAGGAGGAACGAACTGATTCTGCTGTCACAAAGTAAATGCTTATTATCTGCAACTTGAGCGACTAAAGCAGCATCAGAGCAGCCGGGATGACTGGACCCGTAATGGCCCTGATGTGTGTGGACTTGACACTATTGCTCCTTGTTCTCTGGTTTGTCTCCTTCACTGGCAATTCAAATAATCCTTGTTCCCGGTCTGTAACCCTGCCATTTTCAGAACAATCGGGCTCAGTGATGCGGCGCAGTTTAGTTTTGCATTGAAATGGAGCCTGAACGCACAACGTCTAATAAGAATGCCACACCAACGATCTGTCACTAACCACCCAAGAAAGTCTGCTAACTGCTCTAGAAAGGTGATCGGAACCGAACCGAATGTGCCGCTGGTGTGGCGGTAAATAAAGATTTCAAGTTTCAAGTTTCAAGTTTATTGTCATTTGAACAGTAAAAAAAAAGTTATTCTGTACATTGAAATTCCTTGTGACGTGGCCACAATAACAGCATTTTGAATTTCGGGGAATTTTGAAATTTGTGAAAAGTAACTAACAACAGAATAATATATATATATACACATATATTACAAAAAAGATAAATATAAAGTGGCATGAGTGCCGGTGATAATAGAGTTACTGGTTGAGGAGCCTGATGACCTGAGGCAGGGTTAACCAGTTCAGCATTAGATTAGATTAAATCAGATTAGATTCAACTTTATTGTCAATGAGCAAGTACAGGTACAAGCCAATGAAATGCTTTTTAACAGCCGGACTGAAACCCAACAGCATTGCAAAGAGCCGCACAACAAAATGTTACACAATTATAGTTACTTGTGGGACTTTTGCATAAACCTGAACAGTATGTGTTTGTATTTCCATACCTTTTTTTTCTTAATGGGACACCTGGCAGTCTTTATTCGCCACCATCTTTTTCAGGTCTGGCGTGTATTCAGTTGTGGCCACTGGAAGCAACTCTTTCACATGTTCGTCCGTCAGAACAGTGCAATGTTTTGACTTCAATTGTTTTAGCGTAGAGAAGACAGATTCACATACATAGGTTGAGCCAAAGATTGACATTAGCTTGAGTGCAGCCTGCTTAATATTTGGATATCTGCCTGTGGGCACAGTTTTCCAAAACTCTGTGGGTTCTTCTGTCCAAACTGACTTCAGTCTGTCAGGGTTGATGAGGAATGTAATCTGTGGTCTTTTCTGCTTCAGGTTACAGAATCTGTCCTCAAAACTCTGCTGTAGACTCTCAGTCAGTGTCGCATAGTGAGCCATTCTCCTCTTTGAGACCCCAGCACCCTCTCCACATGCTGCTGACAAGGAGGGAAAATGAATGTGCTCTCCCTTTTCAAAATGGGTTTGGAATAGTTTAAGTTTGTTGACAAATGCAAAAACACTTTGCACCAGGTCAGGTAGCATTTTTAATTTCCCTTGCAGATCTAGATTCAGTTTATTCAGATGATGCAGGATGTCAACAAGAAACCCCAAGTCTGCTTCTCTTCCAGGAACAGCTTGACTGATTTCAGAAGTTCAAAAAAGCAGGAAAGCACATAACTTCTTGAGAGCCATCGCACCGTGCAGTAAAGAAGCATATCACTAGGAAGGTCTTCATCCAGTTCAGCAATGACGTTTTTGAACTGTCTGTGATTGAGGGCATGAGTGGGAATAAAGTTCACAATTTCTAACACACGTTTCATGAAGTGGTCCATGTTAAGTGTCTTAGACACCAGGTGCTCTTGATGGATGATGCAGTGAAATGTCCACACATCTGGGAAACGGTCATCAGATTTACACAGGCTTATGAGGCCGTTTGCAGATCCCCTCTTAGCTGGTGCACCGTCAGTGGTTATTGCTGTTAGCTTGGATAGCTGCAAATTAGCTAGTTCTCAACAACAGTCATTAATGCTTCTTTCATGTCGATGCCACGGGTCCTGTCTTTTAACGGCACGATATCAAGCAATTCTTCCTTTGTGTCTTCTGACACAAATCTTACAAATATCGCCAACTGTGGCTTAGCTTGAACATCACAAGACTCATCAAAGCCATGCCAAAAAAAACACATTTTTTAAGATCGTTGTATACTTGCGTTTCAAATGAGTTGTTTATATCCGATATTCGTTAAAGAGCCGCATGCAGCTCGCGAGCCGCGGGTTCGCCATCCCTGGCCTGGGGGAAGAAACTGTTTGTGAGTCTGGTAGTCCATGCCTGGATGCTCCGGTAGCGTCTTCCGGATGACAGAAGGGTAAACAGTCCATGTGATGGGTGGCTGTGGTCCTTGGTGATTTCCCGTGCTTTTCTAAGGCATCGTGTGTGATAGATGCCTTCTACGGGGGGTGGGAGGGGGAAGCCAATGATGTGCTCCGCTGTCTTTACCAGCCTCTGGACGGCCTTGGTCCTCAGCAGAGCAGCTGCCATACCATGCAGTAATGCAGCCGGAGAGGATGCTCTCAACGGTACACCTGTAGAAGTTGCGGAGAATTTTTGTAGACATGCTAAACGTTTTGAGTCTCCTCAGGATGTACAGGCGTTTCTGGGCAGTTTTCACTGCCATGACAGAATGTCTAGAGCAGGTGAGATCGTCACTGATGTGTACACTCAGGAACTTCAAATGGGAGACTCTTTCCACCTCAGCCCCCCCCCCCCCGCCGTTTCCTGTAGTCCACAATCATCTCCTTTGTCTTGCCGATGTTGAGAGAGAGGTTGTTTTCCTGGCACCAGGTTGCCAAGGTACTGACCTCTCTTTAGGCAGTCTATCGTTGTTGGAGATGAGACCCAGGATGGTAGTGTCATCAGCAAATTGTATGATGACATTGGAGCTTCGTGTGGCCAAACAGTCATGTGTGACCAGGGCGTATAGCAGAGTGCTGAGTACGCAGCCTTGGGGGCTCCAGTGCTCAGGGTCAGTTCAGAGGAGGTGAGGCATTCGCACCACTTGGTGGTGGATGTCTGTGCTACAGGGCGGTAGTCGGCATCACTACTATTCCTCCCCTTTTAGACTGTGATTGAACGCAGTCTATTCCACATGCGTCTGGGGTCAGGGCTGTGGTAAACAGACTCCAGGTTGTCCCCGTAGGACCTTTTGGCATCTCTGATGGCCGTCTGGAGGTCATATCTGGATCTCCTCAAGGCCTCCAGGTCCCCTGAGTTGTAGGCAGACGACTTTGCCAAGAGTGTAGCACAGACTTCACTATTAACCCAGTGTTTCTGGTTGGGAAAAGTCCTGACAGTGACCTTCGGAAACAACATCATCGATGCACAGAGATGTAGGCAGAGACAGAGTCTGTGTATCTGCTGATGTCTCCATCGGCTGCATCACAGAACATCTGCCAGTCTGTAGTTTTGAAGCAGTCCTGGAGGATGGCAGTGGATTCCTTAGTCCAGCATTGTACTGCTGGACTGCGCGCTTCCAAATTTGCGCTGCGATCGAACGCAACACTTCTGTTGGGGGGATCAACAGATCGGCTGGCGGACTAATTAAGTGAAGTTGGATAATTTCCCACGGCACACCTGACGATCTCAAAATCAATAAAAAATCTAACAATAAAATGAAGCAGTAGTTTCGACAAACATCATATCATAGTCCTACAGTATGGCTTTATTGCTCAATTTCTCACTCATCATTTACTATTTACTTATTTTACTTGCTCAACTTAATATATAACGGCACACCAGTTGAAGAACACTGTTCTAGCGCAATGGCTTTGTCTGCCTTGGAGGGCATGTAAGCAGCTGTGATGATGGTGCAGCTGAATTCCCGCGGCAGTTAGTAGCTCCAGGTCTGGTGAGCAGTGTGTTGTCATGCTTACCAGCGCCGGTTGTGTACATGTCCCTTATGTATCATATGATATATAACATGAAGGGGATCAACTAAGGAGGTGATCATCTAATGTGACGTGTACAGTGACATGCAGTTATATCAATTAATTTACTATTGAATGAAATATTGTTGATGTCATCTGGCAGGGTCCCAATGATGTCACCGCAATTGGCAAAGGCTGTTGTTCTGTTGTTCAGATTTTCATGTGTACGACTACATATTACTTTATCATTACATTTTGTTTTTTCTGTTTAAAAAAAATCTCAAAATATTCCAATAATCGTATGTTTATTGGTTTGCTACTGATGTTGTCTTCAATTAAAACATATTGCAATAATAAGAAGAATAAGTGCTGAAAATCTTGAATGGGCAGGGGAAATGGAGGGGGACATAAGGGGATGGAGACAGGTGAACTGGAGAGGACACTTGAGGGGGACGGAGAAAGGGGAAATGGAGGGGGGAAATGAGGAGACAGAAATGGAGAGTTTGTATTTGTGAGCCTTTGTTTTTTCTTGGCAGGCATCTCTCACTTTGTCTCGCTTCGCCACCTGGACTGATGGATCACACAAAGATGGCAAACTCCCACAGAGCCTCTGCGGCCACAGCTCGCGTCTTCAGGGGGACGTTTGTGCACTCGACCCCGCAGATGGCACTGCAGGTCTTGGACGACGTGCTGCTGGGGGTGAACACGGACGGGAAGGTTTGTCTGACTGTCTCAATACTGATGCACTATAACTTGTGACTACTAACACATGCAACAGAAGTGATGATTAAATTAACACTGAACACGCATATGTATCCTGATTAAATAGATCAAACAAACATTGTATTAAGATTAATTGAAATGAGAAATCCCAGTCTGCCAACAATGAGGTGCATACAGCTTCTTACCAAATGTGAGATAGTTTCACACAAACAACTGCTTATCATAGAAACTCTGTGGTGTGATTGAAGTGTGAGTCATATTGATACCAGAGTAGAACTGAGGGATTGAGCTCAGACTCCACATGTGGTTTTGTGAGTGTGTGTGTGTGTCTTTTGTATGTTTTTGTGTCACCGTTATTCTTTGCTGTTGTAGATTGCTTTCATTGGAAATGGTGCAGAACTGGACAAACTGTCGCAGAAGTTTGGATTCGTCCCATCTGAAGTCACCCAACTGGCACAACAGTGAGTAAGATGCATGACAACATTTGAGTGTCAGTGTGCAACATTTGACGTGTACTTGAGTTGAATAAACCACAACAACATCATCACACTGTTAACTCCTTCATCTGTGCACCTGGTGGACTGAGTAACAGGTGTCCTCATATGGTTTGCATGGCTCTCTACCCTGCAGCGAGTTTTTCATGCCAGGAATGGTGGACACACACATCCACGCGCCTCAGTACATGTATGCCGGCACAGCCCTGGACCTGCCCTTACTGCAGTGGCTCAACACCTACACTTTCCCGGTGGAGGCGCACTTCAAGGACCTGGAGCTTGCAAAGAGGGTCTACACACAAGTGGTGGTGAGTTAACATCAGCAGCAAGTGGAATTCCTGCTGTGGTCATTGCAGAGGAGGACTAAACAGATTTATATGAGGAAAACACAATGAGGACACAGACTGACTCAAAGACTTTTGATAGATACAGTAAGCATACAGTAAGTGTAATTGAGATCCTTATTGCTCATTATTAAGCAAGTATTACAGTGTACATAGTCAAAAACCTTCAACCTGAGCTCTAGGGTAATCATAATTACTGAGAGTCACACAGTCACACTTGCTCTACTGCATCAAGAGTGGACAGGTTTCTGTGTTAAAGCCTGAAATTTGAGTTGTATATGTGTGTGTATGTGTGTGAGGTTAACAATGTGAAAAATGTAACCCGTCTGAATGCAGCGCTAAGCCTTTAATGGCCTCTGTTTGTTTTTCAGAAAAGGACCCTGAGAAACGGAACAACTACTGCGTGTTACTTTGCTACTATACACACAGATGCCTCTCTGTTGCTGGCACAGATTGCAAGTAAGAAGACACACACGCGCGCACACATACACACACTATCACACACTATCACACACACACACACACACACACACACACACACACACACACACACACACACACACACACAACACACACACACACACGCGCGCTCACACACACACACACAAAGTCATTCTAACCTGGCAGCCTCACATGGTCACAGAGTCATTGAACTCTGACCTTTGCACTGTTCCTGAGTTGTTCCATTTTGTGGAAAACGTTGATGCGGTTCTGTGCGTTTGTGTGCACATTGTCCTGTTTTGTTTTCGGCAAACGGCTAACAATAAACTACATGACCTTACAGATTGACATTTGTTTAAAACCAGACAATGAATCGTATCTCCTTTGCAGATTCTTAAGACCCCCTTTGGTCACTCCAAACCTTCTAATCTCTCCCAGGATGTGAACATGCATCCAACTGCATTAATCAAATACAGAACTATCTAGAGAGAGAGAGAGAGAGAGAGAAAGAGAGAGAGAGACCTTGACCTGACACCATATTCCTCAATCATCTACATCCAGTTTACTCATCTAATTCTGCAAGTGTGCACCTGTTGACCATTCACGACTTCACCTAACCTCCTTTCTCCCCCTGGTAGATGACTTTGGACAACGTGCTTTGGTGGGCAAAGTGTGTATGGACAGGAACAATACAGTGAAAGATTACAAAGAGACCTGTCAGGAGTCGCAAGATGAAACCTGTCGGTGTGTATAAGTGCACATGTTGAGCTTCACACCATTTTACGCATACAAAACTCCTTACAATGATGCAAACGTAAATGAGGGTTTGTTAATGTTAAATGAAAATAAAAGGAAATTATTTCTTTAGAACGAAAAATTAAACCGTATTATTTGTGCCCTCAAGGTTTATTGCAGAACTCTTGAACAAAAAGGTAAGATTCTGAATTGAAAACTGACTCATTTTATTTGACGTTTTAGTTTTAGTTTTAGTTTTTGTCGCCTCTTCATCATTTGACGGCGTCAGAAATGAAACATGTGGTTGTGGTTCCTCCTGGTTCTCGTGCAGTATCCTCTGGTGAAGCCGGTGGTGACGCCACGCTTTGCTTTGTCCTGCTCAGGGGCTTTGCTCGCACAGCTGGGAGCCACCGCAAAGAATAACAACCTGCACATACAGGTGAGTCACACACGCTCGCAAGGGACTGCTACCATGGGGCGGGGTGTTGTGTTGGTTTGTGTATTCAGTATGCAGTATTATTAGTAATCAACCGCCAATTTAGCATTATGTCAATGGATAGACAGTGATAGAACTTATTTGACATGTTCATTCACAGAGTCATATCAGCGAAAACGCAGAGGAGGTTAAACTAGTGAAGGAGCTTTTTCCTGAATCAAAGTCCTATGCAGACGTCTACCACAAATACAACCTTCTCACCGACAAGGTTGGCACGTGCACACACACACACACACACACACACACACACACACACACACGCACACACACACACACACACACAGTTATTTAAAGAAACATTTTAAAAGCATTCAACTCCTCGCCTTCTTTCCACATACACAACTTGGTTAATGTTGTTTTTCTTATATGTCGTGTTGATGATTGACAGACAGTGATGGCCCACGGCTGCCACCTCACAGACGAAGAGTTGCTCCTCTTCAAAGAGACGGGAGCCTCTGTGTCTCACTGTCCCAACTCCAACATCTCGTAAGTTACTTATCATGGACTGTTTACCCTCCTTCCATGGACTGTTTACCCTCCTTCCATCTGGTCAACCGGAATATCCGGGCTCTGACTACGGCGTCAAAAATAGCTTCTTCCCCCAGGCCATCAGGTTCCTGAACCAATGACTTTTCACCCTACACTCTGTTCCATCGGCATTCATGCCACTTTATTTACTAGTAATATTCTTGTTTTGATATGTATATTTTTATTCTGTTGTATATAGACTGGTCTGCATTTTATTCCATTTTCTCTTATACTTAATACTTTGCACAAGCTTTTTAATTGCACTAAATTCAATTCAATTTCAATATGCTGCTGTTGTTGTCACGTCACAAAGAATTTCAATGTTCAGTATGACCTGTGTTTTACTGTGCACATGACAAATAAACTTGAAACTTGAAACTATTACAGCATGTCACCAAAGAGACAGATTTGAATTTAAGGGAATCCATGCAAAGGAAAACAAACTATGCACATAACTAATGGAACAACTTTTTCCAATCAATAAGTATCTATATCTGACAGTATATGAATAATAGACATAGTCTGGAGATATATACATGTGTACATTTAACAACCTCTGGTTCCTTGTTTCTTTCTATCCAGGTTGATTAGTGGAATTTTGGATGTCCGTAAAGTCCTGAACCATGAAGTGAAGCTGGGACTGGGAACAGGTGGGAGCAGAGCGCCCCCTAATGTACTGTAGATATACAGTATATGCATACAGTACATACATACTGAGCTCTGCAAATCAACACCTTAAAGTGGGTTTGCATGCATACAGTTCATATCAAAATCTACACATGCTTTCATTTTACTGCAATAAAGCATGACACTTTAAAGAACTAGGCTGCACTAGTGAAAAAAGGTGCTGACAATGTTAAACTATTTCTATGGAATTAGATCAGTGCATATGGGTAAGTGGAGCATTCAGGTAGAGCATCTGATTTACATCAGCCAGATATTTTAGATGTTTTAGCATGTGGAGTAAACTGAGAGCCAGTTGTGAATTCTTTGTTCATGTAATTCATTAATTTTAATTTCACGGTTTGTCCCTGTTCATGGTCCTGTTAGACATAGCGGGGGGCTACTCTGCCTCTCTGCTGGACTCAGTCAGGAGAGCAATGGACTCATCCAAGGTTCTGACCCTCCGAGACCCAGAATACAACACTCTGACCTTTGAGGAGGTGTTCAGGCTGGCCACACTGGGAGGCAGCCAAGGTAGCGATTCTTTTACATCACACTGATAAGATCGTCTCCTATTGACTTTATCATCAGTAGTACAGACACATTAAGCTCCAGTTCCACGTTGACAGTGCCAAACATTATCGTCCCTGTTGGTATCACTATGGCAACAATGAACTAGATTATGCTCACATTATCGTCTCCAATAATCCATGCCTAGAATTCATCAAATAGAACAAAAAGGTATGATTTGAGATCAGATCCTTTTGAGTCTCTAATATCTATATTATATATATTTATAACTACTTATATATATATATACAGCTTGGTTTCGCATATGAGACACAACCTCATATGAGAAACGAAGCATCTGTAGTTTTTGAACAGAGTAAATTGGAGTTAAATTCACAGAAAGGATGCAGTACTTAGCATTCTGTGGAGACATAGTCACTACGGAGAAATGGATGAGATAGTCTGTGTTCCCTGATAATTGATTGAGCTTAGATGTGGGTGAATCATGTGACATTCAGAAGTACGGTGTCTGTGGGAAGGAGATGTGTGAAATTAGGATTTTTTTGTGAAGACAGGTGAGGACATCCTGTTTGACTGTCTCTGGTGTCTTCTAGCTTTGTCCCTGGATGACCAAACTGGGAACTTTGAGGTGGGCAAAGATTTTGATGCCCTGAGGGTGAACATTGCTGCGCCTGGTGGACCCATCGACATGTTCCAGTGTGAAAAACCAAAGGTAGACACAGTACAGTCAACAGTCAACCACAAAAACACACCTTCACTGTATCAATCAGATCCAGCACCTAATTTATCATTTGTTCCATTTCAGATTCTTCTGGAAAAGTTCTTGAATTTGGGTGAGTGGACATTTGATTGACTAACCCTTTTAAAATCAAAAATCATCCACCACTCACTATTTACTATATTCCCATCTCTTCTTCTCTGACAGGTGATGACCGCAACATAGTGGAGGTGTATGTGGCCGGGAAGAGAGTGGTCGCAGCAGATTCAAAGATCCAGCAGGAAGATCATTTTAAACTCTAATATAATATACTGCATCTGAAAGTCACAATATCTGCAGTCACTTTGCCTCTGGCTGCTGGAGCTTCACTGTTCTGCTTTGGGATCGTAGAGAAATAAGTGTGAAATGAATTATTGCCATGACGATTACTATTAACATGCCGGTAAGGGTCACACACTGCGGTCAGCTCAGATGACACATGATGCTCTAGTCTTTACACATAAATGCTCATATGACTTCTAAGTAAGGGAATTAATAGGTGAACTCACAGTAGGACCTTTCTATATTATTCTTTATTTTGTGTTAAACAAAATCTAACTTTAATGCACCAGTTCATAGAGTAACTGACTTCCTTTTTCTTTTCATTCTATTTAGGTTTTCATCTGTAGAAACAAAACAAAAATGCTTAAGTACTTGTGATGGCAGCTTTTGTAGTGTCTTAACTACAATATAATTACCATTACATATTGACATTAGATCCTAGTTAACCTCAGGAAACTCATTTTTACAGGACAACTGTCAGTTTAGTCACATGAAAGCAGGTCTTTGCAGTACATACACACTGCAGTACAGAGTGCAGAGGTGAGGGAAAACCCCTTTACTGCAGTGACCTAATAGAGATAAGCTCAGTATAGTCTGTGTGCTTATGAGGCCATACAAGCCTGTATGATCAGTGGACTGCAATCTTCTTTATAGTTACTCGTTCAGTTTTACAATGTACACTCCAAGTTCAATGTCTATTTTCATGTATTTGAAATGACAGATGCAGATTAGTATTCTACTCCTAAAGCATATATCTGTATTCTGTAACATTAAGCAGACTTGTGTTCCTTCCCTCTCTTCCTCTCAAGGACAATACAATTACATTCTTGAATTTTAAAAACATTTATAGTTCAACGAGTGACTGCAGGGGTGAGGTGTGGCCGTGTGTAAATGAGAGATAAGATAATTTCAATTTCACCCGCAACACCATCAGTTAAGCAAATCAAACTGTGAGAAGACTTGAATGTAGTCACTGAAGGACGGCACATCTAAACAAGCAAATATACAGGAAACAAACACTGTGTTCCTCTGGATAAGACACTATTGTGTTTGAACTATTGCACAGCCCATTACAACTTTAAAAGGCCATGTTTGTCTTTGGAGGAGGAGAGAGGATGACATGGCCACATCAGGTGATTCCAGTGGGTGCTAAACTAGGACAAAGCTACTTAAGTACACAATCCCTGCACATTCACCTAGTTTGTCTATTTTAAACTTACAGATTGTTGGATACATTGAACTCTAACATTTTCACTCAATCACTTAACCTGATTTACTTCTGGTCAACAAAATCTGTGGAAAGTGAACTCTACTTAACTTGGTGCCTTAGATTAATAAAGAGGTTTAGTTTTAAGGCTTAATTGATACAATTTGATTGGTTTTAAACAATTTGGTTGGTTTTAAATGTGGGTTAGGGTTAGTGAAGTGAATGAAATGTGTATGATCACTATTACAGGGGTGTGTGCAAATATTGTTTCTATATATATATATATATATATATATATATAATATACTGTACTTACTGTATGTCAAACACTTTTATTAAGGGAAATGTTATAGACTGGTGCTTAAGATGTGTTCAGAATGTATTAAAGATCTATTTTAACTGAAGTCTAGCAGCATGTCATTCTGTTGTGTAAAAATGTCTTTTTGTTGATTGGGGAAGTTGTCAGTTTGTTGACCTTTCAAAAGCACAGACAGACCTTTTGTGTGGCTCGTTGGTTTCCGCCGAGTGTTTGTGACAGCTGAGTGTGTGTGTGTGTGTGTGTGTGTGTGTGTGTAAGAGAGAGAGAGAGAGAGAGAGTTCTCTACGTCAGTGACTGTCAAACCCTCAGCTGCACTCAGAACAGCACCTCCTTGGGGTACACATCACTGAGGACCTCTCCTGGACACTACACACACTCACTGGTTAAGAAGGCCCGCCAGCAGCTCTATTTCCTGAGAAGACTGAGGAAGTTTGGAATGAACGTCAACATCCTAAAAATCTTCTACAAGGGCACCATCGAGAGCTTGCTGACAGGCTGCATCCCCGTCTGGTACGTGAACTGTTCTGCCCACAGCTGCAAATCACTACAGAGAGTGGTTGAGGCGGCAGAGCACATCACTGGCACCACCAGACTGAAAGACAGTTTCTATCACCGGGCCATCAGGCTCGCCAACTCTTGAACTAACACTTCATACCCGATAACCTGCTGCCTGCACAACACAACATTATTTCTAGAACCATATTGCACCTTATTTTGTTTACATTTTATATAGTTCTTACTTTATGTTATCTTTATCGAATTGTTATTACTATTATTATTTATTCATTTATTATTATAAATAATAATAATTATGATTGTAATTGTATAATGAGAATGATAATACATAATTATTTGTTAGCATTAGTAGTAGTATTGTTATTGTTATTGTTATCATACCAACATTATCTTACCATATCATTTCATTGTATTGTGAACCCTGTTTGAACTATACTATATCTGATAAATAAACTTGAAATTTGAATGTGTGCGTACTGACAATAGCCGCTAGAGGGAAACACTTTTCACATTTTCAGGTCACTGTTTCCTTTTTACTTTTACAAACTTTAGTGGATTTATTCATTCCTAATGTTTTTGTTGGGAATTGAGTAAATCCGCGTTGTGAAACAAGAAAATAACTAATTATTTGAATTAAATAATCTATTAGAATAAAATTAATACATACACGTCAGTATGTATATCGACAAAGATAATATTTGCTACATATTAAATGATTTGAATGAAAAGCAACAGAAATTCTGTCGTCTCACACGTGTTGCTGAATTGAAAATTGTTCACTGTGCTGACAAACACTGAGGTTCTGGAACACTTTTTCTTGACCCCGTCTCAAGATAGAGAGGAGCTATGTGCCCTGATTTTAGTCTTTAAGGGTAAATCCGCCTCCGCGTATTTGCAGTACATCCCCTCACATCGAAACTACAATAAACTAGCTTTTAGTTATTTTAGCTTTCTTATTTTTTTATTTTTTATGTTATTATTTACATAGGTTGTTTTTTTTTGTAATTATGAATGCTGTTTAAACAGTATGTATACACCAAATTTGAGTTTGTATTGTTAATTACATTGATGAATCCTTTACAAACTGTAATAATATCTTGGCTGCAGAGGAATTAATACGTTTATTACGGAAGTTGTGCCTGATAGACTCAATTCAGGGAGTAAAATGTCTAATGACGTGGACGGGAAGTAGTGTGTGAAGAGTCTCGGCGGCCAAAGGTTGTTGGTACCTCCCGTAGTTCTTCATTTGGTTGTTGGAGCTAAAAAGTAAAACTCTTTCTGTCTGATTAGGTAAGTTAAAATCGATCCTTTCTACGAGTCTACGCTCGCTCTCTCTCTCTCTCTCTCTCTCTCGCTCTCTCTCTCTCTCTCTCTCTCTCTCTCTCTCTCTCTCTCTCTCTCTCCCTTTCCCGCCCCCTCTCTCTCTGTCAGTTCCTGTATAACAGTGTAAATAAAAAAGACAGAGGGACTCTTGTACTTGTCATTTCTTTGAGGATGAAGAAGATGAAGACTTCTAAGTTTTATACAGTACATTACACATGACATCGTTTTTACTTTAGTTCATGAATTTGTTCTCTTGTCTGCTTTGCTTCCAGCCCTGCCACCGGCCAGCGATGCCTCTGTTCAAATCTAGAGCCGGCGCAGGAGCCAAGAAGAAGAAGCCCAAGCCGTGTATGGGGAAGTTCAGGAAGACAGACGAGGACGGCTCTGTCCTGTCCCTAGGGAGACTCTGCCTGCTGAGCCTAGCAGAGAACATGAAGATGTGGGTGAAGGACTACGAAGAAAAGTACATGGATCAGTACGTATTCCGGTACATCATGGGACCTTTTAACATACTCCGTAAGTTTTGGGACGTCAAAGCACTGTCTGATTTCACTTCACACACATTGGGTCACGTCCAAACCTCTTCCTCTTTCCAGCATCTGAGCTGCTCGAGGAGCTGACGTGTCTGCTGACCTCCAGGAAGCTGTTGTCCCGGGCGGCCCTCCATCTCTTGCTGGTCCCTCAGCTCCGGGTTCTGGCTCTGAGCAGCTGTCCTGGTCTGGCCACCTCCGCCCTCTGCACCCTCATTGGTGCACGTTGCCAGGTCAGGTCATAATCACACACATAATCAAAGTGTTTCTGACCTTAAGCTGCTGATGTAAATGCTGAACAACGTTTCTTCTCAGGCCCTGTGGAGTCTTGACCTGTCTGGAGTCCAGCAGCTGCCTTCCAAGGTGTTGTCTGAAACGCTCTGCTGTCTCCCCAGCCTGCGCTCTCTCTCCCTGGCTGGTACTCCCTGTGACAGAGCCGTCATCAGGACCATCGCCCACCATTGCCCTTTGCTGCGTCACCTAGATGTATCCCGCTGTCACTTCCTTTCCCCCGCAGCGCTGCTTCCACTTGTGAGCGGGGTTTCTTGCTCGTCGTCTGGTTGTCCGTGTAGATCTAAATCTCACTCTTCTCCCTCCACATCTGACGGCTCCTCATCCTTTTCCTCAGCCCTGTCTCCGCTCCCCATCAGCAGCCTACTAGCTTTGGATATTGGGTTTGGGGAAGAGGAGGGAGAACCTGTCGCAGCTGCCGCTTACCTCCTTCTCTCCCTGCCGTACCTGGAGCGGGTGGCGCTGGTTGGCCTCGCTCAGGCCTGCAGTCTCATCCACCGCAGAGACTTTAGCCAGACGGACGAGTTCACAAGCAGAGAAGCAGTGCCTAGGCTGGAGGAAGTATGGATGGCGAGGCTCGGTGCGGACAGTAAGAGAGCGAAGGCAGAAGGAGCAGCTGGTAAAGAGGATGATGATGCAGAAGAAGAGGGGGATAGGAGATTATGGGACGGGTATGGAAGTGAGAGTGAGGACAAGACAGGTGGAGATGCAGAAGAGCGGAGCAGCAGAAGAGCACATGTAGACGACAGAGGAAGAGTGGCGTCACAGTCGGCTGAGGAAAACCTCACACTGCGTCTGAGGGACGTCAGGGGCGTACATTGTGCTTCTCTGCAGAGCTTCGCCCCGCTGTGTCCCGACATCCACTCTTTTGCCTTGGACTTTGATGCTGACCAGAACAACGGGGGATTGCCTCCGTTAGCCTCGTGGCTCCAGACCTGGTCGGGCCAGCTGCGGAGCCTCTCGGTACACTACCCGGGCAACGTTACGGCCCTTCTCCCTGCTGTGCGCGCCGTCGGCTCCTCCCTGGTTTCCCTCACTCTGGAGGGAGTGAAGACCAGCTCTTCCGTACCTCTGCAGGATCTGATGAGGGCCTGTCCTAAACTCAGGGACCTGCTCATCTGTGCCAATCCTCCCACCATACGGTGGTTGCAAGACAGAGAGGAGGATGAGAGAGGCGATCAACATCATCTGCATCTGCCAGACCTCCGCTCTCTCACGCTCAAGTAAGTCCTCTGTTGACATCAGACAACTGGTGATGAAAACATGACTGCCGGGAACTATTGAGTGCTAGAGGGGATCCGAACCATCACTGACTTTATCTGAGTCTAAGATTAGACTATTTGATAAGTAGATTGAAATGACTTTGAGTAAAATATTCAATAAACTAACCATCACTTTGCATCTCCTTTGTGTCTGAAGTTTCTCCTACGATCACAGCCAGATGAAGCCTCCCTTTTCCATGATGTCCCTGAAGTGGACGCTGAGATGTCTCCTCTCTGGCTCTCCTCTGCTGGAGAAGATCTCCCTGGTGTCCCTGCCGTGCCCTCTGAACTCCGTTTTGCACGACATCCACCTCAGAGCCGGCGGGGGCGGACAGGTGGACTCACAGCCCGGCGCCGCCGCCTCAGACCCGCCCCGGCCTCTCAGCCGGGTGCAGCACCTCGTCCTGACCCGCACCGACGTGACCATGGCAACATTAAAGAGTATAATGCAACGGTGCAAGATGCTGGAGTATGTGGACGTGAGCTATTGTTGTCAAATCAGCCAGGCACAGTCCATGAGCTGCGAGCCGCCCGGTAATGTTAAATTAGTCTGGAAGTGAAGAAGAAGAGAGGGGAGGAGCATCAACACCACTAACAGCATGAAAACAACTGCACTGAGGCGTTTGTTGCTGCAGGGGGCGCTGTTCATCAGAGTTTGCAAGCGTTCTCTCATACAGAAGAGGATCCACATGAGCAATAAACTGAGTTTGATGTGTAAGAATCCTCTGTTAACAGCAACATGGACTCTTAAATGTCAAATAGTAAACGAGTATCACACATCGCACTTTAAGAAGAATGACTTTGTTGATGTAAATTTGGCACAGAACGATACATGCTGACATATTTGACTTTATGAAGCAATGTGAGCTTTGGAATGTTAGAAGTTTAGCTGAAAATGTGCAACCAAGGGTGGAGATATTTTTTTTCAGATTAATTAATTGATTAATTGATTGATTGATATTGAGTATGTCCTGCAGGTCTGTACGTCTGTACTGGATGGGAGTATCTCTTGTGTTGGCTGCTTTAAGATACTTCTCCACCCATCCTACTCACCTCATTTGACCCCATGCAGCCTTGGATGATGAAAGGTTTCTTGTTCTTGTTTTAAAACTCATGGTTTGGATTGAGGTATATTGTAATTTACTTTATTTTGGGATGATTTGATTCACTTAAATTGCTACTGTAGTACATTTTTACTGATTACTTGTGTGTGTGATTTCACTCTTCCTTCCAAATGCTTTGTCACCATTTCATCCTGTGTGTGTGTGTGTGTCTTGTCCTCAATAGGCAGCGTCCATATTTAGAAACACAAACCAGGTCGTGATGAATAAGGTTTGCATGGTGATGTCATTATCTCACGCTGCCGTCTCTCGCCAACAAGCTCAGCAAAGAGCCGACACAACAGTGTTTGTCTTGGTTGGCTGCCCCCCCCCCCCCCCCCACTGAGGCTACTAGCCCTGTAATCCGTGAGTCAGAGGCGGTTTCCTTGATGAGTCGATGCCAACTCAGAGGCAGATATGTTTACAGGCTAATTCTAGAGGTCACCTCACCTGACCTCACCTTTTACCAGCACTGCTCTGTGTGTGTGTGTGTGTGTGTGTGTGTGTGTGTGTGTGCGATAGGGAGAGGGATGTTGTGAACAGATGACCTCGAAAAGAAAGCCTGTTTTCGCTATGAAGCTGATGAATTGATGTCAGCGTGTTAATGCATCTTTTTCTTCTTTTTTTTGTGTGATTCGCCGTATTTGTGCCTGTGAGTCGTCGTTCAGGCCTGGACTCAGACCGGTCTAATCTGGTTTGACTCTGGAAATGCTTAGTGATGCTAACCCAGGTCAACCCTCCCTAATCTCTGAACCACACTGCCTGCCTGCCTCCCTCCCTCTCCTCTCTCTCTCTCTCTGCTAGGTCAGCTTCAGCTTCAGCTTCACACACACACACACACACACACACAGAAACACGCCCTCGCACACTTTCCTATCTTGTTCATTCATCCAGGTTATAATGTCTGCTGCCTGTTCAGTTCTGTCCTTCAGCCCTTGTTATGTTTTAGGCAGTTTGTGTCCCAGGACAAGACAAATGATCTCCTCGTGTGCACATTCTCTTCTCTAGCCGTGCGTGCAAGTGGTTAGAGCCTAATCCTGCCTCGAAATAAGATAAGATAAAAGATAAGATAAGGTGAAAGTTTATTATCCTGAGGGAAATAACTGAAATACAACATATAGCTAGCATAGATGGTGGTATCCTGTGTTCAAGGAGATTGTTTTATGTGCCCTTGATAGCCAGATGGTCTTTTACTTCATAGAATCAGAACATTCCACATCTTATTAACAATGTATTTGCACAATTTAACCCTTAAACTTTAAATTGGGAATATTTTCATGAATGCTGGCCCATTTTTATGTCGAGAAACGATTGCGAAGCGTTTATCCAAGCGGGCAGCGATTGGTGTGAGTTCATTGTGATATGGTAGGTAAATGACCTTCAGACACTTGAAAAATACTTGATGGTATTTTTGTTATTTACGTCATTGTTGTGTAGTATCACATTTACAGCACAAACTGTGCTGTCAAAGTGATACAGTAAATTGTGCTCTTCTCAGCATTTTCCTTAGCTCAAAGACTTAAGTATGATATGGATTTGATTTATTGTATTACGAAGGAACTGAAATTGTGTAGAAGATCTTGGGGGGTCGCCTGGTTGGTGGTCTGACTGTATTTATGACTTACAAAAAGAAGTTGGAAAAGCAAACTAGAAGCGGTAAAAGCTGAGGGTTGGGCAGCATCAAGAAGGCAACACGAGATAGCAGACAAGCAAGGAGAAGAAGGAAGAGAGAAGCTGGATCCCGGGAGGGTTTGGCAGCAAACAAGAGGCCGGAAAAGCTGAGTTGCATTTGTGATCTTTGATCTTGTCCACTGTATTACAGCTGAACACAATTATGCAAGCACACCGGAAAACCTATAAATAGAGCTGGAGGTCTCTATTGTTTTATGGGCATTAATACAAAAACTTAATGATACTAATGAAACATTGACTGTAACGCCTCACCTGCCTACATATCTACATTTTCAGATCAGAAAAGGAGGAAAATATATTTGACGTGGACGTCTGCAGACCTATATAACTTTTCATCCTCTAGGCTGATGCTTGTACATCTGGCTACAGCATCTGTCGTCTGAAGTCACATGACGGACATTGGTTGATCTGTTCCTCTTAAACAGTCAAAGCCTGTGGCAGAAGAAGACTGATTCAGACAAATGGGCTACACAGATCTGAGAAACTGTATTACAGGTTAAAGGGCGGGGACTGGAACTGAAGCGTGTCCAACCTGAATGATTGCACATGTACACATTCACACACACACAGTTTGAGTATGACTCCTTCCATCCATGTTACCATGTTGTAAATCACATGCACTCCTCTAAACTTTGATTCATTCTCAACACAGATCCAGAGCTCAGAAGATCTACAACAAAGTCTCTCATCACAAGTACATAGATGATCTGAATCATGAAGTGAATGTGGTTCCAGAAAATCACTTAACAACTTAATTTCCTCCTTTTTTGCACACAAAAATAGACTAAAAGCCTGAGCTCACAAAACTATAAAGCAAACTAGGGAGGACTTGATGTTCTGCAAGGTTCTGATCTGCGTTTGATTCATTTGTGCATCACACAGCACACGTGTCCAGACAGTGAACTCTTTGTATCTTTCTGTCACAGAAACACACCTCAGCTGCTCGAGCAGCTGTTGACGCTATGCCAGCTGCCAAAACACAGCTCCCAACAAGAGTGTGAGAAAGCACATTGTGTAACACACACACACACTGTGCGTTCTGCACCTAAAACACAAATCTCTTCCTTATCAAGGCCTAGATGGTGTGTGACAGAGGCTCAGATGTAGGCGCTAATGCGTCCTGTGTGACCCAGGCTGTCATGGTTTAGTGTGAAGAAGAAATGAGGGCAGGTTAGCCTGTGGGAAGCAGAAGTGCAGAACACTTAGACCAGGGCTCCTGATGCCTAAGGCCTTCATCTGTTCATCTTAAAGGGGGATTCCAGCATCATTCAGCATGTGAAAACAGGACAACTGACCTCTATGAACTCACAGGGGTCACTTCCTGTTGGTGTTTTACACAATGTTGTACTGTATGTTAGAATGAGGGGGTCAGGGGAGTATGGTTGGTCAACTGCCCTCATGTGACATCAACATATCATATTGCTTTCTGTCCAAGCACGCACACACACACGGGAATGTTTTCAATGCGTTCCTGCTGATTTCCGCTGCATTTTCCTTTAAAAGGCAAACCCAAACGCTAAAAATACATCAGCGATTAAAGCTCCAGGACTTCCTACAATATTTGGAAACAAGGCAGGCGAGCAGCATAAATGAGCAGATGATGAGGCCTGGTAATGTCTCTCTGTACAGTTTATTTACATGATACAATTCTGCTGTAATGCTGGATAGCAAGATTATATGTAATACATAAATATCAACACAGTTTGTTGTTTTTTCATTTTTTGTACAAATTTGCATATAACTAAGAATCAGAAAGGGAAAAACTCAAACGGATACATACAGTTGTTTTTAAAATGAAAAACATCCTTACAGGGGAGATTAACACAAGTCACAGACATACATGGGGTTCAATGTGTCAGGCAGCCATGGAAACACACTTTGCACAGGTAGGTGCACATGCACGCACACAAACACATACACACACACACACACACTTCTCTACAGTGCTCTAAAGCAGACACGCGGACCAATAGCTGTTAGACAGATGAGAAGTAACATCTAATCTTGGTATCTATTATTTTCATAAATCTAGCTCTGGCATGCTCCTGTAGTTCTGTAAACATGTGCTGTTAAACCGGGTAGCTCCACAGACAAACGGTTGGGGAACAACACACACACACACACTCTCCCTCTCTCTCTCTCACGCACACGGACACACACTGTGCTCACACGTACGTCTGTTAGCGCATACAAAAAAAGGAAAACAAAAGCGTTCACATACCCTATTTCCACAAATGCACTGAATACATGCGCTAACGTCAGTACAATATCAATGGAAGAGATAAAAGCTAATAAAACAGAATTTCAACATAACAGAAAATTGTCGCTCAGCAAAATAAGAATGACCGGAACACTAGTTGAGTGATGCCATGTAGAATCATCTTGAAAACACTACTGCAGATGAAGAGTAACTCATGCATTATCCCACTCGTTCATTCATTCATGCCCCATTACGGTGTCACATAGCCGAAATTCACATACCAGGCCTGCCAGGAACCGGTGCCACCCCCACTCCTCTTAGATCAGTACAGCACAACCCTCCACCAAACATTCGGACATTACTACTAGTCGGAGCGCAGACCAGTTTGGATCTTATTCACCCATTGGTATGCCCACTGCAAGAGTTCAGACTGAATAAATCACAGAGAAATCGTCTTGTCCCTTTCTCCCTCCATCATACTGCAGACTGCCGCGCCGCCGATCGAACGCCCAGGTGTGGCTGTTACTGATGCAGCTGACCCAATCTTCTCATGGGGGGAGAGGGGAGAGGGAGGAGTCAAATAAGCGGATGTAAAGAAAGCAAAAGGGAAGACGACAAAGCTTAACTTGGGAGCTGTGAGGTAGGTAAAGCTAGGAAAGACAGAGACAAAGTAACAAAGCCCCTTGTGCAGGTGGGGGACAGTTGTACGGTTCTCTAAAATGTCGACCGATTCCAACGGAACACAGAACAGGATTTGATGACTGTTGACTGAACGCATTGAACGGGCCGACACGGCGTCTCCACGCGCGTCCGGGTCAGGGTAAAATGGCTGTTTGTGGTTTGGCACAAAATGGCGCCTGGTTTGGGTGAAAGGAGCGCAGCATGTCCTGGACAGTAAACCCTGGGCTGCTCTTATCAATAAGACAATACATATTCTTAAAAAAAAAAGGACTGAACATCGGCAAAGTCACACCACATAAAAGAGGATAAAACAAACTAATGAATTAATCAAAAAGGAGAAAAGTGATCATTCATGCATCTCCCTCAGACCGGATCTTTTCTTTTTTTCTTCTTCTTCTTTTTCTTGAGGTTGTCATTTTGTAAATCAAGTCTTTTTCGATCCCGGTTTAGCCACTCGTGCCGGTGCTCGTTTCAGAGGCTCACACTCACACTCCAGTCTTTTTATATGTCAAGGGTTTTGTTGCCGTCGCTGCCATTTGGCCGTTCGTTCGCTGGCTCTATATTCTCTGGATCTTGTCTGCCACCACCACGGGGTTCTCTTTGCGGATCTTGGCGGCGGCCTCGGCTTTGTAGTCGTAGGGACAGTTGTGCTTGTCCGAGTATCGGTGGAGGCCGCAGAACAGGTTACCACAGCGACAGTCGAACCCTGGAAGCACAAAGGTTGAGTTATTCTGGCGAAATATAAGGAACTGGGGGGCAATTAAATCCAAAATAGGTTACTGACATTGTTTTTGTAAGTTGGAGCATTTTTTATGGCAGTCTGTACAAATTTGTGAATTGGAACTATAGAAAACTATCCATAAAACACTTCGAAAAGCTTCTAAAAGCTACTCCAACATCTCCTCCGTTTGGTAGAGGCCTGATATGCAGACGTGCTGTGCTCACCTGTAAGGCCCACCCTCTTGCGGCACATGAAGCACCTGTTCTTCTTGGGCTTAGGGGTGTCATTCTTGCCGTCATCGCTGCTGGAAGAAGCTATGGGTCCGGGGCTCGAGGCAGCAGGCTGGCTTACAACTGTGTGTGTGAGAAAGGAGAGACGACAGGAAAGGGAAGTTAGAAACACTAATCAGTCACGTTCGGTTTCAGTATTACACGAGAAGAAGATTAGAGAAGTTCTTTCCGCTCTGTGCTTGATACTCGATGTGTGTTAGACTGAAATGATACGTCTTATCTCTCTACACTGTCCCCACTCAGACGCCTCTTATTTGGAAGAGGAAGTGCACTACTCTGAGAAAGCTTTTGGCAAGCAGCATCACATCTGAGGAAGCCCTCTGGTGTGGAAGTATTTTTAAACAGGCTTATTTTTAGACAGCCCCTGTGTCTTGGTGCCTGTAACTAAAACCAGCAGTTGGATCTGAGGTATGCAACTGTGCTTAAAACATAATGAGTGGAATATTTGCCTGTGTGTCACCTGCATGTGTTCAGTCTTTGGGTGTGTATATGTGTGTGTGTGTGTGTGTGTGTGTGTGTGTGTGTGTGTGTGTGTGTGTGTGTGTGTGTGTGTGTGTGTGTGTGTGTGTGTGTGTGTGTGTGTGTGTGTGTGTGTGTCTGCTTACCAGGCTCTAGGGGTTCTGGCTTGTCCTCTCTCGAGATGCTCATCTCTGTCATTTGTTGAGTCACAGGCAACGATCCTTGAAGAGTTCTGCACGGATGACACGGCGAGAGAAGGGTCAGTTGGAGAAAAAGGGATGAGCCGGCGATTCACACACACACGCATATTGGCATTATAACGAAGTGAGCGGTACTGACCTAGACATGTCGGGCGAAGAGGCAGGAGAGGCGTCGACCTTGGCTAGACTGGCTTCTAGTCTCTGGATGGCCGAAGCCTCTGAGGTAGGACTAGCAGCTGAGCCTGTTGGGAGAAGACGAAGCTGTTAGACTTAGAACAAAGACCAAGCCCAGACCCATCGGGCCTGAAGGAACAAGTACAAACACAAGCTCCTCTAACTCACAGAAACTGTTAAACAATATGTAATCAGGATGAAATGACCCGATGAGAGAGACGCGTTGATCCAGGCGTGTCTACTCCTTATAGCCTGCATGTGACCTAAACTGCCTCCAAACAGTATTCATGGTCTAGCAAAACCAACAAATATGTATACAGGAGCAAAGATGTCCTCATAACAAACATATTGTACAGAATGTGTGTTTTTAGTTTAAGTACTCAAACCAGATCCAACCACATCCACCTTGACTCTCAAACCACTTTCTCTACCTGAAGCTACAATCCACATAAACTTGGTCGTAGCCTCTCTGTGATGTCTTATCTCAAAAAAATAAAGAGGGCTTCAAACTGTTTGCTACTGACAATTTGCGGGACAAAAGTCAGAGTTTGATCTCGGAGGGCTCTACACCCCACAAGCCTTGAACACTGTCATGAAGTAAGCAGCTGTCTTTCATTACACAGTGGAAAAACAGACAGGGAGGGCAAAGGGAGGAGAGCGAGCTGGGGAAACACACACTGGACCGACTGGCTGCATTTTAAAACCAACCACACTTGTTTTCTTGAAGCCTGTCCTCACCTGGACCGCTTAATATTGCATGTACAGGTCGGGCTACATTACTGTACGTCATTAACCCCAGTCGTCTGAATTCACATAGGTATACTATTGTGTAACGTCAAGAGAGAGAGAGAGAGAGAGAGAGAGAGAAACACAAAAAGTTTAAGTGGTGGAGATGTTTGTGATCCTCCTCTCATAAACTTATCAATATATCAATATATCAATACATCAATACATAAAACATCTTTCACACTCATGGTCCCTCTCATTGCCTGTGTGTTGTGTTTATGTGACGTCTTACCCATCGGGCTGAGGGGGCTCATGCGGTCGCTGCTCTGCTGCCGCGTCAGGTGGTCCTTGTAGCATACAGAGCACATGCCATTGGTTCTTGGGTTGCCATAGAAACCGCAGCCCGTGGCACAAAGCATGGGCACCTGGCTCTGGTTCGTCTCCTGGGCCATTTCTAACAGAGAGAGAGAGAAACAGAATGCTTATAACACTGATAAACAAAGCGAGAACTTTCATGCATGCACACACACACCTTGACGTAAACAACACACACTGCTTTGCTCGTCACCTTGGCAGTAACTGGACTCTGTTCTGTTCCACAGCTCTGTTCACCCCTCACCTCTATTTTAATAGTTCTCCGAACACTTGTTTACACTTGTCGCCATTTCAAAAATAACACTTGTGTGAGGGATCATGATCTCAATCACAGTTTTTCGGGGCGATGAACCTCCAGCTCGAAATCCGGCAGCAGTCTGTGTATCACCCTCATGTGTGATGACTAATATGTGACGACGAATGTCTCAGCAGTACGTCTCTCATCAGGCGCTTTGCTTCCTCCCTCTGGATAAGAAGAAGCTGACACAGATCCATCTGAAATTGTTCCCAGCAGAGGACGTAGGATAATGAATGAACAAAGTGGCCAGAAAGTCTCAGAGTTTTTCCGCCTATCCGTGGTTCTTACCACATAAGGCATTTCAAAACTTCCCGAGTCATTTCTCCACACGCACACGCCCAGAAACCCAGAGCGTGTATGGGCGTCAGTCTAGGAAACATGTCCCCATGTGACGACATAGCTCTGTTCTGCTGCAATGTGCTACCACAGGAGCAGGAAGTAGTGTAATAGGAGACGCTGCCCTGGTGGCAAGAGCAGAAAAACACCTTGATGAATGAACAGACAAGCCTGGGGGTGTGTAGGGGCCTCAATAAGCTTAAAGGCATCCTGTCTATCTAGCACTCCTACACAACTGTTTAACCAATCACCTGATGGAGTGATAACAGACACACAAACACAAGCAGCTTACACGGCAACAGTGTCATATTTCCCCGTAAACAACCTTTGGCCCTGTTGTGCTCTGACACAGCAGCTGCTCGCTTGCTTTGGCGTGGAGCTGATTCATATTCTGGTCATGGACACAAACAGGCCGGGCGATCTTTGTGTTCCAGGAGAGGCTGGCAGCGAGCTCAGAACATCCTGTCAGTTCATTTCAGATGTCCTGACCTCGCCAGCACACTAACAAGCGCTTTTAAATCCAGAGACACCTCCGCGCTTCCTTCAGCTTCCTCCCACCTCCTTCTCCCCTTCTGCACGCTGGTCAACAAAGGGTTTCCTGGGAAAAGCCCACAGAGCCCTTCTCTCTCTCGGCATCACGTGTTGGACTGCTGACTGTTGCAAACACAGGACAGGAGCTATGAGCTGCTGCTGGGTAACGTGACCCTGTAGCTCAAATTCAATTTGCTGCCGACTATCAACGCAATTCTCTTTAAACCCAACAACAGCAGTGTGATTATTTACATTTTCACTAAGGGGGGGGGGCCGAGGTCTGGAGATCAAGTTCCCAGACAAGGCCTCAAAGAGACAGATATTGATCCGAATGAGACCAAATGGACCAGAGTGAATAACGACAGCAACAACAAATGACGTATTTGTGCTAACAAAGAACATTAAGACAACAGCTACGTACAGATGAGCAGTGACTGTTGTGCCCATGACACAAAGGAACAATGGACAGTGTGGCTCAGCTGTCATGTTGGGGATCAGCTGTCAATCACACAACAGGCATGTTGACCTTAGAACCCCCACAAACCGGGACCAAATGAGGATAACAATCACATTTATCTGCTTCCTTAAGTAGCCTGATATGAATCACATGTACATATGTAACTGGTGTATCACTATGTTATACCAAGATGACCTTAAAACAGCCATGATCTTTCGGAAACAATGTTTTGTTGATGGTGTTAGTGACAAGTACCAGCTGGATGCCAACAGTCGAGCAAATTTGATGGATTAGAACCCAGAAGGGTCATGTGTTCGTTAGCATGTGGTAATAAACCCAAATTAAGACTCCATCACGGAGAAGAGCGTGTATTGTCGTTCCATCCGCGGGGGAACTCGGGGGGTTTCCAGCATGAAGCAGATTAACGACCACACTCCTCCTGCCTTTCATCACAAACTAACGCAGCAGCACATCGCCTAAACTAGTCGAGCTGGAAATTGTGTATGTTAGCGTCTGGAACGACCGACATTTGACCGGCGCTAGAAAAGCAGAATAGATGCGATAATCGTGCGTTTACCAGTCAACAAAAGGGGAAGAATGAGCGCCTGTATGGAGGCTCAAATTTCAGGCCCCAACTGGGCTGAAAACTACTGAGTCACAGTGAAGGACGGGACGTAAAAAGCCCACGGAGACACTGTCAAGTGGGACATGTTCGCTGAAAACAAATGTAAAGCAACTAGGCGGCAGACAATAAAGCAACAACACCGCTGGTTTAGTGAACCTCCATCGGTCCAGGCGGTGTGTGAGCTGCACTCTGCTCCCTTTGTTTCTTCCTTTGTCTGCAACCTCTCCGCTTCCTGTTTAGACACCGTTTCATATCCTCCTTCTCGGTGTATTTTCTCCCAAAATGGGACCATTTACACGTTCTCAACAGGGCAACCTCGACTCGATCATTTAACTTCGGTACTTAGAAACGACTTGTCTGGTGTTTTTTGTCCCCTAACGCAGACACAAAGCCATTGGTTTCATCCGAACATGGAACTAGCACGACCCGCAGACAAGTACTAGCATTCTGATTCGTACTGTCCAGTGTCGTTTAACGCCATTTCTCTTGTTCTACGGAGAGTAAAACATCTATTTGCGGCCGTGAATTAGCAGGCTTTGGCCCCCATCCCCCCAGCAGCCGCTAGCTGGCTCCCTCCCTTGTTTTCCCCCACACAGAGGAGTCACGTTCGGAGGCTTGTGATATTTCCAGCCAGCAGGAGGAGGTGGAAATGGAGGAGGTGTCGGCGGTGATAACTTCATCCAGCAGAAACGACTTATTTACGACACAAACAGCCGCGCACGCACCAGCTGACCTTACAGATCCAGCGTTAAAGGTCGCCATGACCGACCGACCACAAGCTCACTTGACCGATCATCTTTGTTCTCAAAGAACGAAAGAAAAAACAACAATCCGAGAACCTCACCTGCTAAAAATCGACGTAGATCCCCCGTGAGATGACAGGAAAACTGTACACTAGTCGCGTCTAACCGAAGAAAAGTCGAGAATTCCAGGTCCTGGCAAGATCCTTTTCTTCCTCTCAAGGATATGTGTTGTTGTCCTCCGTCTCAGGCTGGTTCAGATGGATTTAACTCTCTCCTCCTCTCCTGTCCTCCTCCCTCTCGCTCTCCGTCTCTGGGTCCTTCTGGATGGATGTTTGTTTCCTTCTTTAGTAAGAGGAGTGGCGCGTGACGTCACGGGTAGAATCGCGTGTCCTCATTGGCCGCGCGCGGAGCCCTCGAGCGCTTGTCTGGGCCGTGTACTGTACTGCGAAATGGTGCGGCTCTGAGCATGCGCGTCAGCCGGCTCGCGCTATTACACATCCCATTCGTCATCCACCTACAAGGACACGGATGTTTTATTGAGTAATCCAGCTAAATGACGGCATAAATGAATAATACTGCTGACATGACTGCACTGTGTAAAAACGATGAGTAATCTTGAAGGGAAGCCCTTTTCTATGTGAACACGTTTACAGAAACACATTAGAGACACAGTAGATGTCGTTCCTCCTGGCAACCGACATGTAATTTTGTAACATGAACAAAACAAGTTGAGATTTATAGCTGAAAAGACGAAAAACAAGTTTTGACGAAACACACACACAGACATTGAGAGTGTAAACATGTTTTCAAGGTAGCAATGCCCGACATTAGGCAAGCAGGTCCAGTAGGTCAGGAGATTCTGAATTATGATTATGACAATATGATCGCGAAAGTGTTAAATTCATCACTTGTCACTTATAATCGTGTGTAACTAACACTAAACAAAGGGTGGCTTGCTGTTTATTAAGGTATGCTTTAACCCAGTGGTCCCCAAAGTGGGGGGCGCGGCGCAGAATCCCCCCCTCCCCCCGTCAGACCGATCAGCCGACCAGTATCGTGTTAAATCGTACCCCCACCCCCTCCCATCAGACCGATCGGCCGACCCGTATTGTTTTAAATCGTCTCCGATCAGCCGAGGGGGGGCTCGAAACAATTTTGTCCCGTATTGTTTTATATCGCCCCCTCCCCCCTCCCATCAGACCAATCGGCCGACCCATATTGTTTGAAATCGTCTCCGATCAGACCAATCAGCCGAGGTGAGCACGGCGAAACAATCCTGGAGGGCCCTGCGAGAAAAAATTGGGCACCACTGGTTTAACCCAATTGCTTTCACTGCACATACCTGTGAAAAACTTGTTGCTTCCATTCCCCTGTACTTGTGCACAGGTCATGTGTACTGCTGCTGAAGTTTGCCCTGCAGGTCGAACAAGTCCCAGCATATCCCCCCCCCCCCCCACCTCATCAATATAACATCACAGATTCCCCCAGGCATTTACAGTCCTAGCCACAAAACAAACACTCGGGTTGGGACAGCACCTCTGTGTGTGTGTGTGTGTGTGTAATGGAGGGAACATGCTGTCATCAATCAATGGATTTGTGGAATCCTAGAAGTCTTGTACAGTATGTGAGGGAGGCACACATTATTGCTTCAGTCCAAACCTGCACACAGTGTGGAGAGACTGAAGATGGTGGAGTCAAATGAAACTAAAAGTAGAAGTTTTTACAATTGAGATTCCCCCAACTTTCTTATTTCATGTAGGAATCCCCACCACACCCGGCTCTGCTCGTCACATTAGCCTCTGTGTAGTCTCCACAATAAACACACATTTGAAAATGAAAGAACTCCTTTTGTTGTGTATCATGAAACTCATTTGTCTCAGGTAAAGAGGGCGGGCTGACTGGAACTCATTTCAAAGTGTTGTTTACAGTGCAACAGTGTGCCTGGTCAGTTGATGACGCCCTGACAGTGAATCGTTCATCAGCAAATATTTGATTGACAACATGCCCTGATGAGCTCTGTTCAGTTTGTTGATCTTTGATAAATACAAAGTGGCAATTGATTATCTGACTCACTGCAATTGTAACCTAAAATTCATGTGCATCTCAGGCGCCTTTGTTATCATTTCACAAAGGCCACAACGCACAAATAAATTGTAATTAAATTATAGTATTCAATTTTTAAAGGGACAGTGCATGCATCAACATAATCACCAGAGTTAGACTAGGAGGCCAGCTGGACAGATGTCGAAAAGATCCCTTAAAACAATGATAAAAAAGCAACTCTTGTTAAGAGAGTTAACAAAGTGTAGACACATAAATACATAAAGTAAGACACAGACTGACACACAACTTAATGATGCAATTCATTTGCATACAATTTACAGAGGAAGAGCTTCAAAACAATGAACATCATTCTCTGATTAAAGAGGTGATGTAATCAAATAATGCAATCAAACCGATAGTTGTCAAATGGGTGAGATAGCAAGGCTTTTGAATGTGTCGAAAGCTACCAGGACTGGTTTACATAATATTCTGTCAAATGTACTGAAAACAGATCATATAGCATGTCATGTGTCATATAGAGAGGTAATGTGGTTCCCCTATTGTACACACATGCAGCATAAGCTGGAGAGGTGGGGGGCTGAGGGGGAAACCTCGTCTGTGTGTGACACTGAGGTCCTTGTGTGTGTGAGCGTTGTGTTAATGCAGCTCTGAGAAATAAAGGGCTGTGTGTGTGTGTGTGTTTGAAATGTACTGTATGTCTCTTTAGTATGTGAAGGTTCATGTGTTTCACTTAGGGGAAGGGGCAGCTGAGGAGAGAGAGAGGGGGTAGAGAGAGAGAGAGAGAGAAGTGTATTATCACCCATCCCCCCTAGTTAGGCGGTCATGTCTCGTCTTCTGTAGTGTGTGTTTATGTGTGTGTGTTTGTAGGATTTTGGTAACGTGTCTGTGGAACTGAGTGTGCATGTGGGTGGATACTGTGTAAAGGAGGTGGGTTGTTCCTTTCCACAGCCATGACAGCCACACATGACCAAATGAAAGTAACAATGTTTCCATGACAACAGAAGCATAAAGAGTGCAGCTCACCTTTTTGTTGTGTCTGTGTGTGCTGGTGTGAGAATTAAACTTGTGTGAATCTAGGAAAGCCTATCCATAGTTGCTAAGCAGATACAGGTCCACCCGACACACACTGAGAGGCACAGCTCGCCTGTGTCTAGCGTTGTTGTGGTGAGACTGTTGATAAATGGGCCGGTGGAAATGGCAGCTTATCCATTTACATAAGCTGTGTGAGGGCTTGATAAGCTCTGAGCCTGACTAACACCACTGCTCGAAAACTTGATCCCCACCCTGCTCCGTCCGCATTCGACTTCATGTACAGCCCCAGATGAAGGGGGGGATGGTGTGTGTGTGTGTGTGTTCCGATATGGAGTAAAACTAAACGGACTCAGGCTTTTCATCTGTACTTTCGTGGGATGATAGGATACACATTTGTTGTCCCATGAAACACAGGTGGAAAAGTTAGAATATACCCAGGAAACGCATATGGAGACGTGACTTTGAGCAGCAGCTGAAATATGTACACATGAATTCAGGGGGACTGTTTGGGGACAGTCAGTGGATGACTGTTTGGTGGAATAACCTGAAAAGGCAATCGAGACACCGAGGTACAGGTGTCAGGTGTCTTTTATGGGCCTGAAGCTGTGCACTCACATGTGTATTGACCCACTGACATTATGTTGCCCTGCTTATTATACAGCTACTTGCCGGAGACATAAATAAAACACGCATCTAACTGAATTACTCATTACAAGCTTCCACTGAGGAAAATGGTGCCACTGTGGTAGTCTAGCAACTGCACTATCACGTACACAATAGCAGCAGAATCAAACCTGCTTATCTGCTTACGAGCTACACAGTAGGAGTTCAGAGTTTAAGTCAAGTTAAACATGCACATTTGCATTATTTGTGAAATGTGACTGAGATGTGTTTCAGAGAGTTGATATTAACATTTTGTTACTTTTCAGCTTGACAACCTGACACATGTTCTTGTCGAGTTACAGCAACAAGGCAATGCTAGTTTGTAAAACGCTGTGAAATGGATGAGTGCCACAGGTGATCGGCCTGCTCTCAAGTCCAGCTGTGTGTATTATAAGAAATTAATTGGTTGCAGCATTATGTGCAGCCAGAACATTATAGACAGTTGTGTGACAAAGAGACTAATCCACTTATACAGACAGGAAGATATAAAGACAGAGGGACAAACTATGGATCAGAGTGTTTTGCTGATTCAGCAGAAACTGACCATTCATGTCCTCACTGCTGTCTGTGGACCATACACTAACCCACTGCTGAGTGTGTGTCTTATTTCTGCCCCAGCCAAACTTTCTAAGTCTCTCTCTGTCTAACTCTTCACTCACTCCTTCCTCCTCTCTCTTCCCTTCTTGGTTTACACAAATCACACCCTTCATGGAATGTTGGAATAGATTTTGTGTGTGTGTGTGTATGTGAGAGTGTGTGTGAAAAGGACGAGAGTGACACAGTGTGTGTGTGTAAATGTGATTCTACTCTGAGGAAATAAGAAAGAGAAGAAACTTTATTGGGTCAAATCACACATGCGAACACGTCACCATGCAAACACGGCAATCTGAAATTTGTCCTGCGTGCTCTTACATACACACCCATGCTTTTTACAGAGGGGGCAGGGCAGGGGAAAGTTAGGGGAAGACCCCAGAGATGTCGATGCATATTCATGTCGCAATGTGGTTTTTTCACATGACGTTCAGACGGGTTTGACCTTTGCAGCTGTAGAGATATGTTGAAGTGATCTTAACTGTGAGTTGTTTGCATGGTGGTGAACAAATGTGAACTGCTACATGTGAGTCTCTCTCTCTCTCTCTCTCTCTGTGTATGTGAGTGAACCAGAGGGTGAGTGCGCATGTGTATGCAGCAGATGTCCTGTGTTCTGTTCTGTTCCTCAGACCGCCTGGTCTTTGTTGCTGCTCCCTCGTGCAGACGGGTCTGGCCACGTGCTTGCCTGTCTGCACAAACAAGCCACACCTCTAAGCTATGACCTGTCAATCGCAGCAGCCAAGTGCCGCCCCTAAAAACACCCACAATCCCACAGGGTCCGTCCCCTGCTCGATGACGCCGCATCACTCACGCATACTTACCACGCTCTCTCTCTCTCCCTGTAGCACACACACACACAGGACACCGAGGCTCTCCCTCCCTCTCACACACACACTCCCACACACACAAAAGCACTAAGCAATGCCTTTTTCTGTGTCAACCACACACCCACAAACTCTGGCTCAATCTTTGTACAAGGGATCCACCTCTGCTTTGTCCTCTATTTCTAAGATTGCTTTCATATCTCTGTTCAGGCAAATCATCGACCTTCCGTCTCCATTTCTCTCAGTCTCTTCTCCAGCTGCTGATACGTATGTGGAGAACTGAAGTTTCCACCCAGAAAAATTGTCTTTCTTCCTTTACTTCCATACTGGGGCAACAGTCAAATCTCCTCCCCAGAAACAGGAAGGAGGAATTTAGCGAAAGAAAACAAGCAGAGGAGAAGAAGAAGAAGTAGAATAAGAAAGAATTCAGCTTTTCGCAGGGATTGAGTTCTAAAGCAAACACGTGGAGCCGCTCACTGGAATCCCAAATGTGAATGCTTTTCCACGTATGCGTCTTTGGATGTGGACATAATATAGGTGATGTTGGATGGAGGGTTTCCCAAAATAACATGGGGAAACGGCTGAGTTGAAAAAAACAAAACAAATTTCAAGAGGAGGTCCACGTGATTCGTTGTGCTTTAAGCGTTTCAACGGCAAAGTTCCTGTGTGCAATGATTGCCTCGTTTCAGATCCCTGTGGCAAAAAATGTGTTTGTAGTCGAGTCACACCTGATCTATCTTTCTTTCTCTCTCTAGCTTTGACAAAAACAGCTGAGTTTTACCCTCGGGGGCCAGAACTCCCTGCTGCTTCCCATTTGGTGTCAACAGTTGTGCAGCTGAAGGGGAATGTATTGCTGTACAAAGTTCACTCTGTGTTTGTTATCATCAAAGGGAGGAGAAACAAGACTGTTATTCAAAGTTACTTTACCTACGCAAAAGTGAAGAGCACACAATGGAATGAGGTCTTGCACTTCTCCCCAGCTTGACACTTTGCTGCTCATCGTAAAGATAAATCCTCATAGTTCATCAAGATTGTTCTGTTAACTCCTGAGTTTATGGATTATGTGCCTGCTGGCTGCGACCAGTGAATGTGAAGGAGTGCTGAGTGACCCTATTCTGCCCTCAGACTCTCTCCTCTTCCAAAACACGAGGGAGGTTTTTGCTGGAACCTGTTTCGCCTCAGATGATGACATCACTGCAAACTGTAGAGGATTTTTCGACAGTTGAGAAACTGGATAAAAATCCCTCCGGTGTCACTGGCTGAGTCGGAGTGTTCTACCAGAGTTTTCTATCCTGCGCTCAGATCTTATCAGTCAATTCTTTGCATGGATTCAACAACATCTTCTCAAACTACAACAGCCCTGTGTGTGTTTTATCATCATGTTTGGGGTCAGGCAGGGTACAGCTTTCCTCTGAGCCTCTTGATTTTCTGCATTTCTTGTGAGGATTAGACAGGCGACAGACAGATGATCAGATTTGTCTCATACAGCACAGACGAGCTCTCTCGGGCTGAATCACATGCTGATGCTCGCTCAGTGACATCTACAAATGCTTTTGGTGTTAATTTAACACAGAAAGTGTAAAAATCACCACAATGCCAGTGTGTTTATGCTGTAATTTAACACCTGGGATGAGGTGTATATACGCCCACCACAGCGCCGGAGCACCAACGGCACAGAAAACACAAAAAAAGATCTGTGCACACGCTTCAACCGACTTTTATCTCTCATCATCTGCTCAGACACTCTATGTACAGAGAAGCTCAGTTTTCAGAGCATAATCGGTGCAACACAATGCACACACACCTACAGTTCATGCAAGGTCTCTAACAAATCCACCCTGTCAGAACATCTTGCTCTCACAGCTTCAGGTTACCTCAAACAAGGATTTACTGTTCTTTTTGGACTGACATATAATATGTATACAATGAAATGAATTACTATATTATACACACACGCTTATGTATGTCATCACACGTGAACCTGCAGCTATAAAGTACTCCTAACACACACTATGTTACATGACTTGTCACGACAAAAGCTGTGTATTTTTACTAGCAGGGACCAGCTCATTTACAAGTCCCAAGTAAAATCTCATGAATTTCTCCCTTCCTCCTACACACATACATATATATTCAAAAAGTATCACTTCAATACGCAGAACATGATCTGAAAAGGTGCCATATAAAGTATCAGCACAAATGTACATTCATTACCACATTCACATTATAACGTAACGCAGACTTCCCTCTATCAATAATTAGTCAATACCCAATATTTATCCATATTGCATTTTTTCCTCCACAAAATCAGCCCACCATCAGCATCATCTTTACCTGATTCCATATGCAGTGATTTGTCCCTCTATGGTCACTGCTGCTCGTAGTTTGTTTAGCTCACTCTCTACTACGCCAGATGACTTGTGGGTTGCCAGGCTCGTGTTGCCTTGACGACCTCCCTCACCTTTCTGTTTGTGGACTCCCCATAGCTGCAGCTAAGTTTAGCGTAGGAAAACTGATCCATATGTCTACGACACCGACCCCCTCAACCCCCAACCCAACACAGTCACGAGTCCATGCACATGCACACGAGTGCCTGATGTTTTGGAACACTTCCACATGTGCTTATACACACACACACGCACACACACACACACAGTTCAAGTCAGCTCAAACATGATCTGACTCCCCCTGAACTATGCACATTCCAGTATGGAGCAACACTGCCCCCTGTAGCTTTATTGGGTTTTAACGCTCACACACACAAGCAAGCAATGGCTGCAGATACATTTATATACACTGACAGAAAACAAGTATAATTTAGTTTTATGACAAAATAAAGAGGAAGTTGAGTGCATGGAATAAAAGCAATTTGATAAGTTAAGTAAGTAAGTAATCAACCACTCATCCGCTCTTCGGCCTGCTGCTCTTATACACTCACGTTTTTGTTTTTGTGCAGGCACGAGTGTAACACATGGCGGCACACACACACATGCACACACTCAGAAACACACACACCTGCATTAAGGCAGTCATAACTGCTCTTTTGAATTATTGATCGGTATTGAAATTGCCCGGCTCTAAGGTTTCCATGCGGTCATTGTCCCTGTTTCGGGTCGATGGGTGGCGAGGAAAAAGTGAACTTCTCATGCAAGTTGCCCATCAAACAGCAACACCCCCAAACACACACACACACTTTCAATGTCATTGTGCAGGTTGGGATAAGTTGCGTCCTTAGTGTTTAGGTGGTAGTAGGAGAGAGACCACTGAAACCACAGCCTCTCTACTCACACAAACTGGGATCGCTGGGTCAAGTCTTCTAGAAGATACAGGACGATGAGAAGAAGATGCCCCATGACCATCTGATCTCCGACAACGACAGTAAGTACTGTATTTGCATCTTGACCTTAGAGGAATTCATTTGCAAAAACAGATTTTTATATTAAATGTCACATTTGTAATGGGCCTTTTACTTTGTCACTTGTGGGTATTTTTGTTCTTTTAAATTTCTTTGTTGTTGTTTTAATAATGTCTATTGCTCGATTTTTAATTGATCTTGCAGTTGAGAATTTTAGTATTTGCTGTAATGTTTTCCCAGCACATATATATTAAGAGTGAAAACGATAATTGTTATTGCATTGCGTTTGTCCCAGTAGTTACTTTATGAATTATTGGTGATATCGTTGTGATTACTCAACCACAACAACAACACAGCTGCTATTCCACTTTGAAAACAGATGACAAACCATGTGTCACCCACCACAAATACGGCCATATATTTCCGTGGCAGTAATGCACTCAGTCACCCTTTTGGGTCGGAGTGTGTGACCCTTGGGTGCTGGCCTTTGGCCCTTGTCTGGCCTGTCTCCCCCTCCTTGCCAGCCTAGTCACCCCGGCCCCTTCATTAGGCCATTGTTTGCCTCTTTTGTGCCCCTCTGCTGCACACAGCCATAATGACCCGTGTGCCGGCCACTCAGGTTACATTCAGGACAATCATCAAATGACTGTCAGACCATAAATATCTGTTCAATCGATCAACGGACCTCTTTGTTTTCCACTTTATCCTCCTCTGCTGCAGAACAATAGCTCAGGTAAACACAAAAGGGAGGATTAAGCCATAGCAGTGAATGGGGTCAGATTATGCACAAATTGGACTGGATTTAAAGAGGGGAAATGATCTATAAAATATAATATTCAGATAGATCTAATTTCTAGATTTATATCTGAATGCCAACAATTTCTATCTGCTACGCTGTGGTCGTAAGTGAGATCTAATCCCAAATGCAGACACGGACAAAAGGGTTTTTAATCCCAATAGTAGACAGTAGAGTCAAACAAAATGGGATCAAGCAGGTCCAGACAAAAATCGCAAAGTCAAGACAGGCAGGGATCAAAACCCAGAAAAACAGAAAACATGGCAACAGGACAGAAGGGCAAGACAAAAACTCAATGTTAAAATGGGAACAGAGTAACGCTGGAGAGCTGAACATACACAATCCAGCCGTGAGTGGATGAAGAGTGAAGGAGATGTGCTGTAGTGTTGATGGGCTGATGGTTGGCAGGTGTGCATGGTGGGCAAGTGAGCGGTAATCAGGACCCCAAATAGATGCAATATCAAGATTTAACATGAAATAAGATGAAGATGATGTGTATGATTTCTGTCTCTCCCCAGCTAATGTTGTCCTGGAATTTACAGGTGAGGGGAAATTATGTCATTACATTAATCACTGATGCCTCATTTCAGACAATTGTCTATAAACCATTTTTCGAATTAAACAGTCGCCCAATGAACACGTGATTGGTTTATGAATCCATCCATCCTTTTCTAAAGCCACATATGTACGGATTCATACATCAGTGACAGAAACACAAACTTTAAGAGAATACAGTGATTATGGTTTATAAAATGACATAAAGCAGCATGTCCAGTACTGACACCATCTTTCTTTTTGCAAAAGATGATGAGGATGAAGTTTCCTCCTTTCACAAGGAGCCGATGAAGAACAGTAGGAAAGGAAGTGACAGAGAGAAAAAGAGGAGGCAAAATGGAAGAAAAAAAGGAGGTTCAAGAGCCAAGAAAGTGGCAGAAGAGTCACAGGAGAGAGCTGGGAAGGAGGAGAAGAAGAGAAGAAGAAGAGAAAGGAGTGATGAGGATGGAAGAGAAGGACTGAGGGATGAGGAGGAGCAGGACAGAGAGAGGAGTAGCGGAGCTGCCAAAACCAGGAAGAACGTTAAGAATGAAAAAACGAGGAAGGTGGAGCAGGAGGAAGAGGGGCACACCAAGGGAAAAAAGAGAGAGGGAAGTGTCAGAAGAGAAGCTGAGGAAGAGGTGGATGGGGGTAAAGGAAAGGAGAAATCAAATGATGCAAAGAAGAAAAAGCAGAGGAAGAAAGTTCAGACGAGGTCAATAAATCCCCCAAGAACACACAAGTATCTTGTGTGTTTCAAGAGCTGGATCACATCTAACACACCGTCCTCCTCTTCCTCAGCTCAGAGCAGGAGGCAAGCAAGGAAGACGGCAAGGAGGAAGACGACGGGGAGGACGTGAGGCCTGAGTCTCTGTCACCGGAGGAGCTGGAGACGCTGAAGGAGGCGGTGGAAGAGAGGAAGAAACTGATCCAGAGTCTGCGGGGGAAACCCTGGTCCATGAAGAAAAAGCTCACCACTTTACGGTGAATGTCTCCACCATTTTGTTGAGGATGTGCTGAGTTACTGGAGGGTCGTTTTTGAATGATGGTCTGTGCTGCAGGGAGTCCCAGGAGTTTGTGGAGAAATATGAGGGAGCTTTGGGGAAAGGGAAAGGCAGGAAGCTCTACGCGTACAAAGTCATGATGTCCAAAGTAAGACATCCAACCACTGCTTGATAATCCGTCATCTAATATGACTGCATGTTACGCAATTTCATTCCTTTCTCTGTTTCAGAAATGGATGAAGTTTCAGAGGGACTTTGAAAACTTCAAAACTGCCTTAATTCCATGGGAAATGAAAATCAAAGAGATCGAAAGTGGATTTTCATCATATTGTCTCTGATTAAATTACTTTGCATACAATTAGGCAATATTATCTTCATAAACAAAACTTCAGCTGGTTCCCTTTTCCCTCTCAGGTCATTTCGGCTCCTCAGTCGCCTCCTACTTTATCTTCCTGAGGTGGATGTACGGCATCAACATGATCTTATTCGGTCTGACCTTTGGCCTGGTTATGGTGCCCGAGGTGTCGTTCAGACTTTAGCTTTGACCCTGATTCAACCCGTGGCCTCTGTGTGTTTGGCTCTTCCCCTCTTACTGCTCCGTTCTCTGCTCACAGGCATTAATGGGACGGCCCTATGGCAGCATACCCAGAAAGACGGTCCCTCGAGCTGAGGAGACCAGTGCCATGGACTTTGCTGTCTTATGGGACTTTGGGGTGAACATCACATTTGTTTTCTTCTTGTTGTTGAATTACAAATCAGTGCAATTCTATAATTTTGGTACACATAACTCTTACTGAAGTGTGTGTCTGCAGGGTTACGCTCAGTATTCAGTCCTCTTCTACGGTTTCTATAACAACCAGCGAGCCGTCGGGTGGCTCAAGTTCCGCATGCCTCTGTCTTACTTCCTGGTCGGTGTGGGCACAGTTGCCTACAGCTACATGGTGGTGATTAGAACGTGAGTGCCAACCACATTCATGATGCTTAAGATTACAGATTACTGTACTACCTGTAATGATTGATTGATATTTAAATCAAAGGATGGCGCGTAATGCAAACGAGTCAGGAGTAGGAGACGAAAACTCATTCAATTTCAGCTGGAAGATGTTCACCAGCTGGGATTACCTGATAGGAAATGCTGAGACTGCAGACAACAAGTTTGCCTCCATTACCACCAGCTTCAAGGTTAATGTGTCTGCAGTACAGTATAATATATATTTATATATAAATATATTCTGGTTTACTTTTCTAATTCCCCACATACGTTTCTGTTGGGTCCGTTCCAGGAGGCCATCTTGGAGGAGCAAGAGAGTAGAAAGGATGACAATATCCATTTGACCCGTTTCCTGCGGGTGCTGGCCAATTTCCTGGTCATGTGCTGCTTGGCAGGAAGTGGATACCTCATCTACTTTGTGGTGCGGCGCTCTCAGAAGTTCGCCCTTGACGGACTGGAGAACCACACCTGGTGGGAAAGGAACGAGGTAGAAATCAGACATGAGAGAAAAGTGTGTGAAGATAATACAGATAAATTGGTTGATTCTTCTACAAAAACAATGATATGAAGTCTAAGTTTGTATGTCTCTTAGGTTAACATGGTCATGTCGTTATTGGGGATGTTCTGCCCCATGCTGTTCGACGTCATCAGCGCCTTAGAGAACTATCACCCCCGTGTGGCCCTGCAGTGGCAGCTGGGACGCATCTTCGCCCTCTTCCTGGGGAACCTTTACACCTTCATCATTGCACTCATGGATGCCATCAACCTCAAAGTGAGATATGATGCATGTGGAGGTTTGTCTTTTAGATTGAAATTCTTTTCAATGTTGCATTATCAGCATTATATTGTTTGTATGTGTGTCTCAGAGGAAAGAGGAAGAGGTAATTAAGTTTAATATGACCGTGTGGGAGGCCAGTCTCTACAATGGCACAGTATCTGAAAACAGCACAGCTTCACCCATCAGTATCCACCCTGCAGATGTTCCCAGAGGGCCCTGTTGGGAGACCATGGTGGGCCAGGTCTGTGTGTGTGTGTCTGCATTTATTTTTAAACTTAGGTTAGCCTGAAATGATGCAATAATAATAACAATAATGAAAACTTGTCTGTCAGTTTGAACAATTGACTTAACAAAACTCTGCCTAATCGTTATAGCTATAACTTTATACGTACATGCAACGTCCATTTCAGGAATTTGTCCGTCTCATCATATCTGATACCATGACGACCTACATCACCCTGCTGATTGGTGATTTCCTCAGAGCTGTGCTTGTTCGGTTTCTCAACTACTGCTGGTGTTGGGACCTGGAGGCTGGATTTGTGAGTTGCCTTTTTAAAAACTGCAGCTCTGACAGTTTGAATCGCAGTGGAGTTATTTTTGTCTTGTGTTCTGTCTCACTCATATAAGCCGTCTTACTCTGAGTTTGATGTCAGTGGAAATGTGCTGGGCCTGATCTTCAATCAAGGAATGATTTGGTAAGAGACAGACACTTTTATTGTGTTATATTATAGGAAGTGTTGTCAAAGATGCAAAACATACTGTATGGTTACTATAGAAATGCATCTAATACTTGATATGACACACCTGCATCCACCCTGCCACTTTTACAGTATCTTAACTGGCTTGTTTTACTCAGTGTGCACAGCAGTGCTGAAGCATCAATATGTTTTTGCATATTGAAGCATTATACAGATTTACAAATACACCCCTAAACGCTTCCCAAAAGACATACTTTGTAAACTAAATTGTGTTTTATTTGACAAACATTTCATTTGACACGATACACTCACAATAGTATTACAGTATAAAACCAGTTAGAGGGGTTGAACAGCTCTTTCAGCCAGTCCTCCACTCCGTCTTTCCTTTCAGGATGGGTGCGTTTTACGCCCCCTGCCTGCCGGCCCTGAATGTCCTCCGGCTCCACGTGTCCATGTACCTGCAGTGCTGGGCCGTCATGTGCTGCAACGTTCCACAGGAAAGAGTCTTCAAGGCCTCTGGCTCTAACAACTTCTACATGGCCATGTTGCTGGTCATTCTCTTCCTGTCCACCCTGCCCGCCATCTTCACCATCGTCACCATCCCTCCTTCGTTTGACTGTGGGCCATTCAGGTAATGAAGTAATTTGATGTTGTGTTTTTAGGTGTGTTTACGATGTGGTTTATTTGCATTGTGTCACCGTCACTCTTAGTGGGAAGAATCGTATGTTTGATGTGATCCAAGAGACGCTGGAGTCTGACTTTCCTGTCTGGTTCAGTAAAGTCTTCAGCTATGCCTCCAACCCTGGACTGGTGCTGCCCTTCATATTGCTCATGGTGTGAGTTAGCAGGCATTAGATTACACACGTATATCTATATCTTTGTGTATGTTCTTATATTTTGCATTACTGTGTGGTCTTTTCCCTTATGGTTTGACATAACTGCACTTTTTTGATAGTAATAACATTTATTTTGTTTTTCAGGTTGGCCATTTATTACTTACAGTCCACGTCCAAAAGCTACAAAGAAGCTAATGCAGAATTAAAGAAAAAACTACAAACGGTAACTTCAATTTGACTTTAAAACGATCAATAGTTGATGCGATCAGAGATGAGAGCACTCTTAGAAAATGCAAACATTAAGATAAACTTTGGCAAAAAAAATTATGTTTTGGCATTTATTTATGCTGACATTGGTTTTTACTTTTTACTTACAGGTGATTAATGACCAAAGTCACATTTTCATTGTCAAAGAATTCATGTTTGTTAATTCCATAAAGTCCTCCTGGTTTGTTTTTTTCCAATTCACTCCACAAGAGGGCAGCATAGTAATAGTAAAAGTCTGGTCCAATCTCTATTTCAAGTCAAGTCAGGTCAAGTTTATTTATATAGCCCAAAATAAAAAAAAACGTCTGAAAGGGCTTTACAGACCCACAACATCAGGAAAATTCCCGACCCAGCCCAAAGCTTACAAGGAAGATGAGGAGAAATTTCCAAGAAAACCTAAATGGATAAGGAAAAAAAGGAAGAAACCTCGGGAGAGGCAATTCCATGAGAGATTCCCTCTCCATGAATGGCTGGGAGTGCAATAGGCACTTCCAGTGGGATTATACAGAGTTATACAGAGGGCATGCAGGGCAAAACACATAAAAATCATGCATTGGGAAATAGCATACAAGACAGGGACCAGACAGAGAGAGACGGGGAGAGGAAGAGAGAGAGAGAGAGAGAGAGAGATGATGAGAAGGGTAAAGCACAGTAAAAAGATAAGATTTAGATACTTTATTTGTCATGTTGCATGCAATTCACACGCAAATCACATGCAATTGAAATTTTTCTTGCACCCCCTCTTTCATATCACACACACAAACACATGCATTACAGAGGGGGTGCAGGGAAGCCATTTTTCGGCGCCCATGGAGCAGTTGGTGGTTCGGTGCCTTGCTCATGTGCACCTCGGCAGTGCTCTGGAGGCAGACTCACCAGCTACCAGTCTGCTTACTTGGTCCACACAGGGGACTCGATCGCTGGTTTAGCGGACTGAGCTACTGCCACCCCATACACACTCTGTGTATATGGAGTGTATATAGAGTCTTTCTGCTTTTACAAGAAACATTTCAAAGCAAAGTAATAAGATGAATTCAACAAGAATTATTGAAGAACTTTAAATTTTATATATTGTTCATTTTATATCCCTTTGCAGTCATAGATAATATCCATATTGACTTTTGTCTCCATAAACATTCAGTCAGTTATTGATAACAGGATCAGGGAGAGTATATGCTTTACGTTTTACACATTTCGAGAAAAAAACTGTAGCAAGAAGCTTCAACAACCTGTAGTAATTGTTCAAAAATGGGAAAATAGGAATGGGGGCAAAAGTTTGGAGGTTGAAAAATATTATTAATTGCGTTTTCTCATTGCCCCCATACAGCAGTCAACATGTAACGTTTAATATATGAACTTGTTCTCTATATATTTCCAAAAGTGTCTAATAACTCCTTGCACGTTTCTTCCAAGCAAAATGAAGAGAACAAGAAGAAGAACAAGAAAGCGGCACTGAAGGCAGCGATGGATCTGGAGGAGGCCAAACAAGCTGCTGCACAGGCGGCAGAGCAACAGAGAAACAATAATGCTTCACAACAGGGTGAGGAAATAAGACAAAAGACACACAGACACTTGCAAGCATCTTCAGGATCTTATCTGTCACTCTGCCGATAGTGGTGAGTGGCTTATCATCTGTCCTTGTCCCGTCCACCCGTCCACTCTGTTTGAACACTCAGTCTCTCTTTTCTGCTTCCTCACAGAAGGAGGTGAAAGCCACAGCAGTCAGAGGCAGTATCGCAGCAAGAGCGGACGCCTCCCTCCTCCTCCTGCTAGAGACCGAGCCAGGAAGTTCCCGGCCACCAGAGCCCCTGTCCCCAGGACTTATCCCCATGGCAACCGTGGGGCTCCTGGATACCTGCCTGACTTCCCTCAGCAAACCGAGCCCAGGATGTACAGGGCGTCCAGCTTGCAGAGACACCACTGAGACGCCAGAGGAGTGAGAGTGGCAAAAAAGATTCAAACACAAGCACTTTACGTAGAAAGAAACCCAGATGCATGCTGGGAACTGGGAGCAATGAGGATTTATCGACGTTATTAATGATTGAAAACTTCCTGCAGTTCACAGTTTTGTAATGAAGAGTCGAGTTTGATCATTGATTCTTCGTTATTATTCAATGATCTTTCAAACAGCAAAACCCTAAACACAGAAATGGTGCTTTCTGTTGCAAAATGGCTACCAACAAGAGACAACAAAAATACAAAGTTATGAATTGTTTTTCCAATGCTGTCATGCTTGTTTACGTCAGTATTTTTTATAAACACAGTAGTGGAATGGGTTTGTCCCATCTCCCTTCTCTCCTAACTGGCCACACTTTAGTCCCTGAGCTGTTTATGAATTTGTTCCTTCTCTTGTGAGTTGGTTGGGCTGGACAGATACTTTGGTTAATCTTCTTAGTTAGGGAGGTAGGTTGTTGTCATTTGGTTCCTTTCTTTTTTGTAAGATTAGCTAGAAGACCAGCTAGAATTGCTTTGTTTGTTATGTTGGCCTTAGTCCACCCTGACGTTAAATGGAGCACTATTTGCATGATGTCATCTTGTAAATAAACCCACTTCCATTATCAATATGTAGCTGTGGGGCTTATTTATGTTGTGTCTTGACGCCCTTAGACATGTAATAACACAACCACTATACATCTCAACCTCTGCTACAATATTTTGATAGTCCTATATAGATTGACTAAGACTGAGACGAAGTAAAATACAGGTGAGTCAATATAAACTCTGTTTGTCTTGTCCATATACAAGTAATGAAGCATGTTCAGCTGTCTGGGATCTTACATCAACTCTCTTCGTTGCCTGTCAGACTCCGACAGTGACTCTGTCTCCGGACCTGTGACTGGGACAAAGCAATAAACTATTCATTAGACACAGAGGCCATTTAACCCAGCCAGCTGGCCTTAAATGGAGCACTCGCTCATCTCTGGTCGGATTTACACACTCCATCTAAAGCTCTCGTGCACCTGCAACATACAGAACGGGTGGGATGTTTTGACTGATCTCCTATATTGAACTTTTCTATATCTTCTTTTGATCTTCAACATATAATGGATATCTGACTTGGAGATCCAGCGACCAAATATCCCTGATCAGAAAACTGAATCAGTCAGTTATAAATACTTAAGGATATTGTCTGCAATTTTATATCATGCGACACAACTTCACTTGAAATCCCTCCCACTCGGATCAAATTGAAATTTAAGATGTGTGTAATTTAAAGTACGTCAATCATCATCTAGGAACGAGGGATTCTGTCTGAATCATTCAAGACGACATAACAACAAGCTCATAATACCGCTGACATTAAATTACAGTGCCAATCAGCTCCAGTTCCATTGATGCTCATGATCAATTCATGGCAAGTAAGCATTAAGTATTCATTCTGCAGTTATTTGAGATCCAGAGAATGAAGTGAGCCCCTACGCTTTATTCTCTCTTTATTCTTTCAAGAATCAATCAATCAGATTACCCAATGACGACTGGAAAGCCTCTGACGCATCCGTACAGTGGATACTTTGATATCCTGTCATAATGTTCCTCGTCTTCCTCTTCCTCACCCAGGTAACACCAACCCCCTGCTGCTCCACCCTCCCGTTGGAGTGGTGTTTTGGCTACATCCCTGTCTCTCCACGCCAGTACAATGTGACAGGAAACTGAGCCTGGCGCGCTCCAAATTAACCGGATATCTCAATGTCGGTTATACCAAGAATGGGCGTCTCTAATTCACTACTGTTAATGAATGTGGGTGGAGGGAAGACATCATCAGTATCACAAGCACTGATTTAACTGTTCGGATGGTGTCCAGTTTGTTTTCCTGGAAGGTTAGAACCTCTCTCATTAGCGGAGAAGAATAAGACAAATACGTGGTTACAGGTCTGTAGGTAGAGAGGATGAAAAGGACGGATGACTGAGGGGTTGCATGAAGGGTCAAGAACACTTGATGGACTTGTGATGAATTGTTTTGGTCTTTCAAGTCGATCACTTCAGGCAGGCATGCATGTAATCCCGGAAGTGGGCTGTTCTCAGTGTTCTCAAGAGCATAGCAGCCCGGCCTCTCCTGTTTCTCTGCATCATTGAAGAGGTCAGATCGGACATTTGACCATAACTACACAGTAACAACCTGAGTGGCAGGCCCTGAGGCCTCATCAAACACACTCCTCCGACCTCAGTTTCACTCTTTTCACCACTCTGCAGCCAAATACAGCCGAACAGCTCGTCTAGTGAACCAACTCGTTCCTTTGAAGAAGCAACACAGCAAATTTAAGATTATGGATGTGTTTATCACCTAAATACTCACTTTGCCAATGCTTTGTCTTAGAATTGTCAAAATAGAGTACAGATTATTTATGTTTATCTGAAGAGATAACTATGTGTTTAAGAGCATAATATTTAGAAGGGGGGAAAAAAAGGGAAGATATAGAGCTTGTGTGTCAAAATGAAGAAGGTGGAGGCTCTGGTGAAATCTTGTGAGGACATTCCTGAATTCCCAGAACATTCTGACTTTATTTTCACAACATTCTTACTTTTTACCAAGGAAATCTTGCATATATCTTGTTGTGTAACACTGTGTGTGTGGCTGCTATCAGATCAGAATATGATCTTGCTGCAGGTTCCTTCCACCTAATTCCACTTGACAGGGTAAATAAATCCACCTAACTTCACTGCCACAAACTCCTGTGTAGCTTTCATGACTGTCACTTTTCACTCAGGGTTACTTACGCTTTCATCCAACTTTAATGGGACGAAGCTTTAATGTCAGTATTTCCTCTGACATCTGCTTGTCTGGTCTGGATGGTGAATGATGGCAAACATCAAATCATCAGATTTGGTCTGCTGGTTTGATAACAAACACCCGCACACACAAGATGAGAATGTGAGTTGTTATTCTTGGATCAATTTGCATTAACATACATAATACAGTGAAGCTTGTGGCAATTAGCATTTTGACTGATAGCCCTTTGTGTGTCTGCATTGTCTGAGAGATCCCATGTTCCTCTCCTGGGATTCACATGATTGTCTACTGGATCATGTCTTTCCCCGTCGTCAAGGAGCCCATTGAATGCCTCAACAGTGGCGCACCTGTTGCTGTGTGTGTGTGTGTGTCCTTGCGGATGTGTGTGCGTGTGTCTGTGTCTGTGTATGTGTGTGTGTGGTAGTGTAGTTCAGCTATTTGACATGATATCGCCACGGGCGTAGCTGCCGCTCCCTCTCAGACTCTAAGAGCTGTAGGGATGGAGAGGAGGCAGAGGCTGGAGTGAGCAGACGAGGACTAACTGAAGAATAAGAGTCCTAAAACTAAGCAAAGTGCACACGGGGGGCGAGGAATGCCACCCAAACGCAGAAATGAGGCAATTATCAAGGTCGAGGATGGTAAGAATTTTTGTATTGTATTCTGTGAAGTATCAAACGGTTGGACTCTTGACATGCAGATGACTTCAGGCTTAGGTCATGATGTGGGGTTGTTTTTTTAATCCCATTTTCCAGTTGGGATGGAGGTGGACGCTGCGTCGGACAGCGGCAGTGAGGGTGAGTCAGCTCTCTGTGGTTTTCATCATTACGTGAATAAAGTGTGAATGACTCAAGTACATTACTGGTGTTAAAACATGATTAAAAAAACGAGCACAAATGACTTTTAGGTTGCTTGGTTTAGCTTAGTTACATCTTATTCTCATCGATCGATCTAATAACTTGTTTGTTGCTATATAACATATAAGTTGTATCACCAATTGTTTCACAAACTTAAGGGAAGCAAAGTGGTGCTTACAATTAGTAAAATATTTATTACGTGTTGCATCAAATGGAGACACTGTAAGGTACTGTAGATGACATTGTACTATTTCATATGTATTTCCCTGAAATTGATCACATCGTATTTACTGTATATCTTTGGAACCATTGGGGTTTGAACAATGTTTGGAGGCACTAAAATGTTAATCACTGTACTTAACTTACAGTGGCAAGTATCTGAAATGTACATATGTCTGCACAGATGAGGCCAGGAAGAGAAGTAAAAACAGAAAAACCAAACCCCAACGCAAAACCAAACGGGTCAGCGACGAAGACGAGGATGAAGAGGACGAGGCGCCGAGGAAGAGAGGGCGAAAGAAGCCCAAGGCCAGAGACAGCGATGATGACGACGATGAGGAGGACAACAGGAGGGTGAAGAGGAAAAGCTCCAAAACCTCCAAGAAGAAAGCTAAGGAGGAGAGTGAGGACGATAGCGAGGAGGACAAAGGGAGGAAGAAGAAGGGAGGGAAAGGGGCAAACAAGAAGGAGAAAGAGGAGCAGAATAAGGACAAGAAGGACGCAAAGGGGAAAGGGGGGAAGGATAAGAAGGGCGGAGAGAAGGACAAGAAAAAGAAGAATGGGAAATTGAGCAGGTGCAGTATTCTGTGAAAGCTCACCTGCACGCTGCACACACTCCTCTCGCTTTGTTTACCTCTGCCACCGAAACTATGCCTGTGTTTGTGTGTGTGTGTGTGTGTGGGTCGTTTCGGGTGAAAGCCATGTAATATCAGATAAAGGCCTTTTGAAAAGAAGACGTAAAGAGGTTATCAATGACAACATGAATCCTCAGAGGCAGAACTGACACACAGACATCTACCTGCAAAATGGACGTCTGTGTGTGAGGAATGTATGTCTCCTTATTCTGTACATTTACTTAATAAATAGAGACACAGAATGTGATGGGAGTAAGCGTTCAATGTCGAAAAGGCGTTAGAGCAAGGGGCCATAACCCAAAAAGAAATAAGCTATTTTATTGATTTTATATCCATTTTTTTTTAAGAGAAGCTTTCTCCTTTGGCTCTGTGAGACACAAACTGACTCTGTGGCTGCCTGGTGTCAGAGGTGTGCGTTCTTGTGGCCATGACCGCTCTCTCCCTCTATCAGCTCCTCTTCCTCTGATGGCAGCGACGATGACTCCCTGTCGGAGGGAGAGATGGAGGCGCTGAAGGAGGAGGTGGAGGAGAAGAAGAAACTGATTGCGACGCTGAGGAACAAACCCTGGCGCATGAAGAGGCGACTCCTCATGCTCAAGTAAAAACAGATGCCGAGCAAAACTAACTCGCCACCCCCCGCTGTGTTTGTGCTTTTATTGTGAAATTTTGTTCCTCTTCATCAGTTCTTTGCTCCTTTTTCTTGTTGCACACCATCACTTATGTACATGTACATGTGATGTTGATTAAAGCTTGTGGATTGCTGCTTTAACTTGTGTGATTCACCTTCTTCTCTCCGCCATGTTGTGTTGAAACTAAAAAAATAAGATGCGACAAATGATTTCCTCAGTTGTCATCAGTGCAAAGGAGTCGAACTGGACAATGTAACACTGATAAAGACTTCAAGTGTCACACCTTAATTTAGCCAACTCTTAACTGTTATTTGGGGGGCAAAGTGACTTGGTCGCCTTTGTCTGCTCAGGCTACATCCTCCCTATACACACCCTAAACATACACAGGAGAAGCAGTTATAGGATAAAATGGAAATTAGGTTTAAACCCAGAAGGCATCTGGACCCGTATCTCTCCTGTCACTTGTTCTTTCTCAAGTGAAATCGCTGCCACCTCTATTAATGTTTAGTTTTGTCCTGGTGGAAGTTTTCTCGTTCTCCTCGGCGTATCCGAGGCGCAGAACAGACACGTTGAGCCGACAACCTAGGAATCACAGGGAAACACACGAGACGAGAGGCAAACGGGCTGGCTGTCGTTCAAAACGTGCTGGTCATCTTACCTCAGAACTGTAAAGAGTCAAACTGCCCCACTAGGAGCCAAGGCGTGAGGCGAGTCACGTAGCTCTGTGTGTGTGTGCAAGTGTGTGTTCTTCTGTACGCAAAGGTAGTGGATAGGAAATAGGATAGCTGTGCTTACTTTACTTTTTCATGAGCTTGACACTGTTTAATGCATGTCGTGGTTGACTGTTCTGTTTCCTGCCAAGACTTTCTGGATGCTTTTTCCACATATTCTTCATCATCAGTCAGTAAACGATCCCAAACCTTCTGTATTTATTCAATTACATTAAGTAAAATTCCTTCTTTAATTAATGAATGCAACGGTTTGTTTGTCCAGCCGTGGCTAGCCTTTGTCCAAGTATTTGTAATGTGTCTTAGGTCTTCGCCTCCTCATTTCACTTTTCTCCTCTGCATGGTCACACAGGGAGGCCCAGGAGTTTGTTGAGAAGTTTGAGGGAGCTCTGGGCAAAGGAAAAGGCAGAAAGCTTTACGCGTACAAAGTCATGATGACCAAGGTGACACGCTCATTTTGTCATCTTGTTTCCCCCGCAGCAAAGAGGGTGAAAATATTAACTTTTATTTCCTTTTATTTAAAGAAACTTATCAAGTTAAAACGTGACTTTGAGAACTTCAAAACGGCCTGCATACCCTGGGAGAGGAAGATCAAAGATGTGGAAAGTTGGTACCATCGTGACGTTCCTTCTCCATCTTTACATCTGTAATGTGTGTGCACGTTCTCACACCGCGTTCTCTGTTGTCCCTCGCCCATCACAGGTCACTTTGGGTCGTCCGTGGCGTCCTACTTCATTTTCCTGCGGTGGATGTACGGGCTGAACATGGTGCTGTTCGGCTTCATGTTTGGTCTGGTGGTGCTGCCTGAGGTGCGTGGACCTTTCTCGTGTGAAGCGACGGTGCTTTTCTGCTTTCAGCTTTGTGACAAAAGTGACAGCCTTCTCCCTCTGCGTTTAGCTCCTCATGGGCCTCCCCTACGGCACCATTCCCAGGAAAACGGTACCAAGAGAGGAGCACGACAAAGCCATGGACTTCTCTGTGCTCTTCGAGTTTGGTGTGAGGATCTCAGCTCCATTTATGAGGATCTCAGCTCCATTTATTATTCTACTCACTGTAATGATTATGGATTTAAAATGGATGAAGTTATCCACCTTACTCTCCTAGGCGACTGCAGCAAATATGTGTTTTCTCCATTTCAAGTATGTATATTTGTATTTCTCACCAACAGGGATACTGCAAGTACTCTTTTTTGTTCTACGGGTACTACAACAACGAGCGAACAATTGGCCTGCTTAAGTTCAGGCTCCCACTGTCATACCTGCTTGTGGGCGTTGGCATCTTTGGATACAGCCTGGTGGTCGTCATTAGAACGTAGGACACACATATACACACACGCACGCAAACATTCTCATGCATAGAGAGAATAGCAATGTTTAACTTTTGCTTCACCTCTCAGGATGGCTCGTAATGCAAATGAAGGAGGAGACGGGGGAGATGAGGGAGATTTCACCTTCAGCTGGAAGATGTTCACCAGCTGGGATTACCTGATCGGAAACCCTGAAACTGCAGATAATAAGTATGCCTCCATAACCACCAGCTTCAAGGTAAGCAGGTGTATTTGTGTGTGTGACAGTTAGCAGCCTCAATAGAGACCACAATGAAATGAGGCCATACTGGTTTGATTGATACATTTTGTGCCTGTTGTGTTAGGAAGTTGTTGGTGTTTTCAAATGAGTAAAAAGATGGAAACAAACACAGTTTTTACTGTGGACCTCCTTAGACCTTTCCCAAATATGACAGAGGATTTAGATAGAACGATTTCTGCTACCAGGGTTGACAAAATATAAAAAAAAGACAAATAAATGACAACTGTGAAACGACGAATGACTTAAAGATGTATGAATAATCGTCAGACGATCTTACCTTTAAGAGTCTGAAGTTGACTCTGAAGCTGTTGATGGATTGTTTTTGCAGGAATCTATCGTGGACGAGCAAGAGAATCAGAAGGATGAGAACATCCATCTACGTCGCTTCCTGCGGCTCCTGGCCAACTTTTTCATCCTGTGCAGCCTGGCAGGCAGTGGATACCTCATCTACTTTGTGGTGAAACGTTCTCAAGAGTTTGCTGACATGGATGAAGGCAATCTCTCCTGGTTTGAGAAGAACGAGGCAGGTTGAGAGCGTTCTGATTCCTTTGACCCTTTACATAATTTCTATGTACGTGGATATGCTCTATAATTTGTTTTACAATGTTATTTACCATAATCGCTCCATGATCATTTCAGGTGGAATTTGTGATGTCACTGCTGGGTCTGGTATGTCCTCCTCTGTTTGAAACCATCGCTGAACTGGAGGATTATCACCCTCGTATTGCACTCAAGTGGCAGCTGGGACGAATCTTTGCCCTCTTCCTGGGAAATCTTTACACCTTCCTGTTTGCGTTGTTTGATGAAGTTACTGCCAAGGTGTGAAGATGTACAGTATGTGTCTGTGTCATGCTCTTCTGTGTGGCCAAAAGCAACCAGAGTCATTGCTGTGATTGCAGAAATATACTACATTATTCAGTTGCTGGAAATTTTCAGTTTTCAACTTCAGAAACGTGTTCAACTCTTCAACACAAATTTGACACTTCTTCATTCATTCAGGCACAGAAACCATTTAAACATTCTTCAGGCCTTCAGGCTTCAATCTTTCAGGAAGTTGTTCAGCATTTGAAATCAATTACGTTTTTAAAGATAGCTCGACTTTAAAAGACTTTTTAAAATACATCACACTTTCTTTAAAATTTTCAAATGTCTTTAAATTTCATTCAGGCACTGCTTTCATACTTTCAGGCAGAGAAACCATCCAAGTATTATTCAGGCCTTCAGTCTTCAGGCTTTCAGCTAACCATTCAGCATTTTCAAATAATACATGTTTTTCAGATATTGTGAGTTTAATATCTGTGAGGTTGTTTTCAGCTCCACTTCTCATGGTCCAACCCGTTTTCAGATAGTACTTACGGTTTTTGTGTGAGAGCCAGTTGTTTGACATGTGGCATTCAAGCATTCTCAGACTGACTTAGCTCTGTGTCTCTGCTCAATTGGCTGCAACAATCCGCAGATGCAAACTATTTGAGCTTTAGCTATCATTCAAACGGCTTTCTGGTGTTCAGCATTTTCACATATTTCATGCGTTTTTAGAAAGGGACAGTTTAAAATGCTTCTGATTTTAAAGGTGTTTCTGCCATTCCCTATTTAAATACATTTACATTTCCTTCAGGCCTTCATGCTTTCAGGCCCTTTTAACTTCTTCATACTTTCATGTACATAAATGGTTTGCTTGTGTTCTGCAGCTGGAGAAAGAGAAATCCATCAAGAACGCCACCATATGGGCTTTGAATGAGTACTATGCCAACTACACCTCCTTTCACAACACCACGGATGTGCCTCCTCCAGTCGTCCACCCAGCTGACGTGATCAGGGGACCCTGCTGGGAGACCGCAGTGGGAATTGTCAGTATATGAAATATGTGATGTTGTTTGATGGGGAAAGTGTGTGTGTGATTTGCAGCAATGTGATTTCCGATCTCTGAGGATGTCATCGTTAGGGTCGTCGAGCTCAAGCCTGATCTTTTTCTGCGGGTTTCCGTGCAGGAATTTGTGAAGCTGATTGTGTCGGACATCCAGGTGACCTATCTGACCATCCTGATTGGTGACTTTCTGCGAGCTGTCCTGGTCCGCTTTCTCAACTACTGCTGGTGCTGGGACTTGGAAGCAGGATTTGTGAGTGCTCCCTGTACATTTGTGTGTGTGTAAACATATATAAAAATTGTGCCTGTGTGCCTGTGGCCTGTTGTTTGTGTGTGTGTATGAGCATTGTGTCAGTTTATGTGTGTTCTTGTACATGCTCAGGTTTGATTGATAAATTCTGAGCCCTGACATATGAAAGTGAGCAAGAGATGGAATTTGAATATCTGGGATTTAGTGAAAGTAATAAAATGCTTTGATATTTTTGTACATCGGACCAAAGCGACCATATTGCACAAGGTCCAGAGGTTCATCAGGTGCACAAGATGGGCAAACCATGACAACATGCAAGTGTTTATGTACTTGGACGTATGTGAAATACTTAATTTCTCTCCCTACTCACCTGATTTGTGCCCTGCAGACTTTGATCTATTTACTAAACAAGAAAAAGGCTTCAGTGGGCAGAAATGTTTTGGGACGGAAGAAGACGAAGATCTTATCTGTAATCTAGATCTTCCCATTAGGCTCAGTACTTATCAATCAAGCGTTGTTTTTGCTCGGTGAAATGGAGTGATGAACATAACACAACTGTTGTGTTGTTTTGTAAACTATCTGCACTTTCTGTACAGTGTAAGTGTATTCATTTTATTGAGTGACTAGATCATCATGGTATTGGGGGCAGTATGTCACAGAGTGATTACCAAACACTAGGAGTACAGTGCAGTCCATAGTGGATCCAAGCTAACCTGATACCTCACTATGACATCTGGCCAGACAGGTGATCCCCAACAACAGGAAACTGGACACTGCAATGAGAACTTAATTACCGTGAGAGAGGGAAATGTAAAGTGGGTTTCAGGTGGACACAGTAATGATGTTGTTGTGTTTTTTCTAGCCTTCGTATGGAGAGTTTGACATTAGCGGCAATGTGCTTGGCCTCATCTTCAATCAGGGGATGATATGGTGAGCAAAAGCGTTATTTAATTATCTCGTCTTCTTTTGATCAAACAGTTTATTCACTAATTGGACTAATGGCTGACTAATGAGCTCCCCTCTGCAGCAAACAGCTCAGGTTTCTAGCATGTGTCTCCAATGTCACTATGAGTAAGAAAGTAGTGAGTGAGGACTGTGTAAAGGGGAAATAGACTGTAATTGTAGATTAGGTTGATTGGATGGACTTTAAAGTTACCTTGCTGACCTTACTGTTATTCACAGGATGGGGGCATTTTATGCTCCAGGTCTGGTGGGTCTGAATGTCCTTCGTATCCTGTGCTCGATGTACTACCAGTGCTGGGCAGTGATGAGCTGTAATGTGCCTCACCAGCGCGTTTTCAAGGCTTCGCGCTCTAACAACTTCTACATGGGCCTTTTGCTGCTGGTGCTTTTCCTCAGCATGCTGCCTGTAGTCTACACCATCATGACCCTATCTCCTTCCTTTGACTGCGGACCCTTCAGGTTAGTGGATGAATTGCTTTAATTCATGTGTTTTGGGTCAAATCTTTGGTCTAAATCAATGAATGAATGACTTTTGACTTGAGTGTTAAGGGTAATATAAAGAGTTTAATCTGGTTCATTTTGAGGGATTAGTCATTTAAAACCGATTGTGATAAACAATATGAATTATACATTTATTCCTCAAATGCATTCAACTTCTGGGTTCTTCTAAGTATACAGTAAATAAGAGGAGACCACACATACCTTTTAAACTAGATTTACATTTAACAAAAATAGAAATATAGCAACAATAACATATATGTCAATCTGTGAGAGTCTGATTGGCTCAGGAGGCACCACTGGGTCACACTTCATATGATTAAGAATTTATTGCATCATTTTGCAATAATCAGCAGCAACAATTGAGGCTGGAAACCATCTTTTCATGCTGTGATGTCAACAATATAAACATGCATGCTTCACTTGAAAACAATTTTTGTACAAGTACAGTTCAGCATTATAAAGTACATTACAAAGTGTGTGGGTAAGGCTGGCCCTGGGTGGGAACTTCTGAACCAACAGGTGATCTATCGATGTACTGACTCCGCAGAGAATATAGTTGATCAATATCTTTCTTTCCAGTGGCAACGAGAAGATGTATGATGTGGTCATGGATACAATAGAAAGAGATCTACCATCTTTCATAGCCAACATTTTCACCTACGCCACCAACCCTGGACTCATCATCCCTGCTGTTCTTCTCATGGTGTAAATATCAATTCACAGTAGTGGGTTTTGCATTATGGATGTAGACTTCAAGTATCAGTGTTGTATCTGCTCAACAATCCCCATACTCTACTTTATTAACCCTGTGGAGGTTGTATTGTATTTCGTCTGATTTTGCTGCAAGAAAACAGGCATAGAGTACATGTTCTACTGCTTGTTTGTTCAAGAGGACTTAATGATGCTTATATCGTGCAACAGGTTGGCCCTTTACTACCTGAATGCAGTTTCAAAAGGATACCAACAAGCCAACATTGATCTTAAAAGAAAGATGCAGATGGTGAGTTTGGTCCCCTTCCTACTCTGTCTTTGTTTACTGGTTTGTTCCCTCTTGTTCTGCTTTCCTATAATCAAGAAGCAACAAAACCAAGTGTTTCTTTGTGCACATAGGCTCGTGATGAGGAGAAGAACCGCAGGAACAACAAGGACAGCACCAACCAGGTGATGAAAGACTTGGAGGACCTGCTTCCAGACAAGTCTCTGATACCCCCTCCTTCTGAGGAGCCAGAGGAAGAACTACCCCCACCTGGTGCCTACAAACACACGCAAACCTTTTCTTTTACATTGACATGATATCAGTGAATTTGCGCCTCATCTGTCTCACTTCTTTTTGCACTCCATCTGTCTTCTCAGATGTCGTAGTCGAGAAGGGCAGCAAGTCTAGCAAAACAAAGGCAGGTGCAGCCGGGCGTGGCAAGGGGGTTAAACTGCAGAAGGACGTGTCACTGGCTGCTGCAAATCCCAGAGGCCCTGTGACCCGTGCCCCAGGACCGAGGGGGCGGCCTCAAGGAAATGCAAACGGGCCTCAGCCTGGACCTGGAAGAGGCAGGGGACGAGGACGGCAGTAACAGTCAAGGTTCATGGATCAAAACCCAGATACATAATACATAATTGATATTTTTCAATGTTTATTCTTTTGGCACATTTTACCCATCAATTTCAGGAAATGTGCAGCACTTGAGACTTAAAATGACAGGAATCTATAGACTATATCAATGGAGCGGTCTTTACTATCATTGAAGTACCTTGTTGTATTACAAAGTTATAGTGAGGTACATGTAAAGCTCTTGGATAGAGGCCCTATATAAGAACAGACAATTTACCATTTAAGGAGTGGATGTCCTCATGTTTACTACATTGAAATCAGTGAGAAGGTTACTGGTTATTGACATGGGGCAACATTTTTTTTTTACATGCATTGTAAATTGTTTTTATTAAAATGTCTTTCTATTTTTTGTATGATACTAAATAAAATGAATCAGAAAAAATTATAAAAAGTACTAGGGTGTTAAGGTCATCAGCACTCAACATACAGAATACTGCACAGTCAATTTTACTATACAACATTATGTTACAGAAACAACATATTATTTTACTTTAATTTTGATGTAAATAAAAAAGGGTCAAGAAAACATTACTTATTGTACTGAATGTGCACTTTTATATACATGCATGTCCTTTTCCTTTTGCACTTAAATAGTTTTTGAAGTTTTTGTGGTTTATTTTCTTTACTTTAAACAATGTTGTGTTGTCTGTGAAATTCTTGTACTCCACACTAATCTTTGCCATAACCCCAACCATAACCCAAACTAGACAATCTGCAGCAGAACTACTAAAGTTGAATATCAAACAAAATGTGTGTGTTGTTGCACTTGGTGCGGTCAGGGTTATCGCGTATTCATACAATGCATGAGCGTTATAAAAAGTTTAAAATGTAACCAGCTGAATGGCGATATATATTGCTAATATGTATATGGTTATGAGTGGCTGTAAAGCAGGGGTTGATATAATGCAGGAAGATGAGCTGATGGGAGGCAGGTGAGCATCCAGAGAGAGAGGAGGGGTGACCACGCCAGCACACACAAAATACAGGGAGATAAATACAGTAGAGGAGCACTGAAACACAATGGAGGAGGGAATCACAGGAAAACACCGGAGGACGTTAAGGAGGGACCTTACTGTCATAACATTAGTAATGCATATGTGTAAGTTGTACACCCTGTTAGTTTGGATGACATCACTGTTGTAAATTTGGTTAGTTTGGATGACATCACTTTGTTAGTTTGAAGACATCACTGTTTATTTAAGTAGCGTTTAGAGTCTGAGAAGCAACACAGTGTCTTGTTTGACCGTACACATGACAGCGGACAATCCTTGGAGTTAGTCCCCAGGAGTTGAGGAAAGGGGAAGGTAAACCTTTGAAGTGTTGTCCAGTGACAAAGAAGCGGATAATCCTTAGAGGTATTCCCTAAATCCTAGGACAAGTTACAGAAAATCTTCCTATCACCCATATACAGGATGGATGATGAAAAGAAAGATGATCGCACGGGCGCATTGGAGACAGTGAGATCACAACTACTTACAACAATAGCAGAAGAAGTGAAATTGCTGAAATACATTACGTTACGGAAACGTAAATTTGGAGCTCTAAAAGGTAAAATGATTGAAGTGGAGACATTGATGAGTGATGCACCAAATTGGCAAATTGTGACAGATATGATGGAGAATGAATTTACACCTGTTAGGGATGAGTTTATTCATCTCAACAACGAAGTTTCAAATCTTCTGTCCAAAGAAGAAGAGATATCTGAGCAAGAGAACTGGTTTGTACACGAAATGGCATCTATCAGAGAATTTATGAAAACAACTGAGGGCTGGATTGCAACTGTGCGAGAATCAACACCAGTGGAAGTGGAAACACAGTCAGAAGAGTACTACCTTCAAGATACTGTTGGATCGGTAGAAAGTGCTTTGCAGGTTGGTTCCCACCACAGTGGACACACCCGCCAAAGTGGCTCTCAAAAGAGTGTTGAAACGACAGCAGCACGTGCCTTGTCAACACGTGCTGAAGTAGAGGCAGAACACGCAGCCCTGCTTGAACGTGCTGCAGCACTGAAGGCAAAGCAGCAGCTTGAGCTGGAGGAAGCCACCTTGAAGCAGCAGAAGAGCCTTGAAGAAGCCAGAATCAAGGCTAAGAAAGAAGAACTAGAGTTGGTGACTACATTAGCTGAAAACCGTGCAAGACTAGAAGTGCTCGAAGGCTACGGCGGATCAAAAGATGGAGATAACTTGTTTGTACATGAAATGGCATCCATCAAAGAACTTGTGAAAACAATTAAGGGTTGGATTGCAGCTGGGCGAGAATCGGCGCTGGCAGAAGTAGACACACCATCAGATGAGTACGACATGTCCCACCACAGTGGACACACCCGCCTTGGTGCATCTCAAAGAAGTCATGAATCTATAGCAGCACAAGCCTTGTCAACACGTGTTGAAGTAGAGGCGGAACACGCGGCTCTGCTTGAACGTGCTGCAGCACTGAAGGCAAAGCAGCAGCTTGAGCTGGAGGAAGCTGCCTTAAAGCAGCAAAAGAGCCTTGAAGAAGCTAGAATCAAGGCTAAGAAAGAAGAACTGGAGTTGGTGACTACATTAGCTGAAAACCGTGCAAGACTAGAAGTGCTTAAAGGCTACGAAGGATCAGAGGATGTTTGGAGAACGAGGATGCTAAGATAAAGGTGATGAAGTGTGAGCATGAAGAAGGAGGGAAGCTGCGTTATGATGCCTCAACCGATAAATCCAGACCTTGATGCACTCACACATGTGCCGTACCCTTAAGTATTAGTAAGACCAGTGATTCAATCACACTTTAATTTCAACGCCCATGTCAACGGAAACAATGGCGTAATGGAGTTTCTTGTAAAACAACAGAAGCAATATCAGCTGCCTACAAGGGACATTCCCATTTTCAGGTGCGATGCACTGCAATACAAACCCTTCATCAGAGCCTCAGAGCATTTACTAGAACAAAGGACAGGTCAAATTGCACTACATTGAACACATTCACAAACCCTTGAAGCTATTTCGCTCACATGCATCAAGGCTGATGGCAGAAAGACATTAAGTGCTAGTGCAATGTTTTTGGTTGGATGTAGCAACATCAAGGAAGACAGAGCCTATTAACCTGAGGATGGTGGTGTCCAAACTACCCTACAAAGTGAATGATCATTGGAGTATTGTAGCCTATGAGATGAAAGAGCAAAAAGGCAGAAGAGCAAAGTTTGCCGATTTGGCGAGCTACATCGTCTGCCAAGCATAGCGGACCCCCTCTTTGGTGGTATACCAGACAAGACCCTCAACCACGAATGGAAAGCCAGATCAAAGGGAAAAGCATCCTTTGAAAAAAAGAAAGTCATGGAAGCCGCTTCACAACCAACATTTCTGTTGAAAACAAAAGGCATCAAGGAACAAATGTGAACCCGATGAAACCAAGCAAAACAGTGATCGCCTTCAAGAAGCCATGTTTGTACTGCCAACAAGCTCACGGTCTAGCTTCACCCTCAAAGTCCTGCTAAAGAAAAATTGACATTCTACACAGTACAAACGAAGAGGGTTCTTTCTCAACTGAGAAGAAGATGATGCTCATGGGAATGAAATGTTGTAGAGTGTCACAAAACAGTCCTGTGGCCTCATGCAGGCTGGAGAATCCGAACGCATGCTGTCAATACTACAGGAAAAGATCAAGAAAGACCGATAAGTATGCAAACGTTCTTCATGAAATAACAAATAAAAAAAACCTGTGAAAGAGACTTTAACGTTGAAGGGAAACCAACATAAATATGACTCAGCACTATGAGTCAAGACAAACTGAACAGTCATGTTATATTGGACCTCAAAGTACGCAAGCTGGAAGAAACCAAGAATATGCAAACTGTTCGAATATATTATACTGTATAATTTGATAATGCCTTTAATAAGTCTTTGTGCTTTGCCATCACATCACTGGCATAATGTGCTGTTATGATATGACATCACTTTGTTAGTTTGATGACATCATTATCGTTTGGCAACACGGAAACTGATTTGTAATTTTGTGTTTTCTTAAAACTTAGAGGAAAGTTACCATATTGCGATTTGACACACTAAAGAGGAAGCAAGACGTTGATAAATTAATTCAATTTACTGAGATGTTATTGCAATTGTGTCTGCGTTACCTCTCCACATGATTGTGTTTTTGGTTTATTGATCCACATGTTCTTCATCAGACCAGGATCACGTTACTCTCAAGTGGAGTTTTTGTGTTATGGTTTCGGATATCATAGATTCTACTTGACATGAGAAAACTCAAAAGAAGGATGCTGTGCTTTTGTAGAGGTGAGATGGATGAAGATCATAGAAGAACTAGATATCAGAAACATTTTAAAATGGATGCAAATTTCCCTCTGGATATTAATAAACTTTTATCTTATCAAATGCAGAAATGCTGTAAAATTGAGTGATTTGGGTATTTCAGGGTCTGCTACATACGTACATGAGGAATGCATGAATCGAATATCAAAATGGTTATGCTCTAATAGCCTACATGTACTGTAGACAGTAATATGCATTGGCTACTTGTGTAAACACCTTGATTTGTCTGACTCGTGACTAGTCTAAGAGGGATGACAAATCTTAGTGGAGGGGTTGTGTGAAGGATTAAACCTGGAGAATAACAAACACTAAACAGCAGACGAGGTGGCTGAGTCATTTCCTTTTGCGTTTTCAGTTGTATGCAGGGCCCCATATCCTCACATTCTAGAGACCCGGGCAAGCCGTGCCCATAAACAGGGGGTGCATAACGCCCTGAATGTTACACTTCAAACTTCCTCATCGTCCACTGTTTGTCCAGACTTCAGCTTCAAGATGACCTATCAGAAAGCGACAGGGGACGTGCAGACAAATGAGATGAAAGTAAGTATTTGCTGTTTACTTTGTTGCAAAGGTGGAAAGATTAATTTGTTTTTGTTGCAACTGAGTGTAAGAGCGATGACAGCGTCACACCTCTTTTAACTGGGCAATCTCTTTACTATCAAGGTTTCTCTGAGCAGTGTTGGTTATGGCCTTTACCCTGGTTGCATATCTGGAGGGTTCAGAGAGGATAAGCATTAGTGTTAAGTACAGTTAAATCATAATTTCACACTCGGTGTCTCTTACATGAGAGATGTGAGTGTCTCATCAATATTGCATTCTGAAGGTGAGACGTTAACGATCATGAGTGTTTTGGCGTTGCCACCCAGGGAATCCTGCATGACCTGAGGTAGAGGAAAGCACGTTTGGATGGCCTGGTCTATACAACAATAACAGTCCAACCACACATACAAAATGAGAACTGATAGATACTGATTTTACCTGAGTTAGTTTGCTATTCCTATAAGGTACATGAGGCAATTCAGATGACAAAGCTGAGATCACATCACCTAGAGCACTCAGAGACTTGTTAATGGAGTTAGCTTCCTGAAGAGGAGAGAGAGGTGATCTTTTAATAAGCTTGTGAAATACATGTTCCGCCATTATTTCAGTCACAGCTTACAAACCTTGAGCTGGTGATCCTTGGCTCCAGTCTTGGCTGCTCTCTCGCTGCCTGCCAGGTCCACCAGGCTCAGCTTTCCGCTGCTCACACTGCCATTGGTCAGATTCTTGCTCTCCACCTTGATACCTACTATGAGGTGTGAGCGGGAACTTTCCACATTCATCCCTTAGAAAACACAGAGCTGTTACTTCTGTAACTGTAACTTCTCTTGTTGTTTATTCAGAGCTGCTAACATGAATCAAAACTAAAATGATTTTAAATACATATATATTGTTCTACAGACAGCAAAATACACTGCTGGTAACTCACTGGTAGCAGAGATGTGTCTGTTGGCGCAGGCCTGCTGGAACAGAGTATAGAGCTCCTGAGCGCTTGCTGCCTCCTTTGTCTCTGCTCCTTGGGCAAACACAACCCCCTTTCTGTTCCTCTTGATCTCCACCCGTCTGGCCTGGCCTTGGGACTGAGGCTGAGCGTTGGCCTCCCCGGCAAGGCTAAAGAGGTCCTGCAGCTTGTCGTTGTAAAGCTCCAGCATATAGGCTGAAACCTGTGACGAAGACGAGGAGGAGAGGAGCCAGTATCAGCAGTCCGATCAACTTCACAGTATCGGAGTGCTGAATGCTGCAATTGACCAATCATAATTGAGCATTACAGAGAACTCTCAACTGACCTTGAATTCAAACCTGGTGCTGTTCTCCTTTATGAGATCAAATATAGCACTGAAAGCTCGTGGCATGATGCCTGGCTTCTTCTGTTCCTTGTCACCCACCATGGTAAAGGTCTTCCCTGAGCCCGTCTGACCATATGTGAACATACAGACGTTGTATCCATCAATAGTCGACTGGATCAGTCTGTGGGGAAAATCTGTCATGAGCTGCAGCTAAAGGCAATCAAACTGTAGATCCTGGGGTGAACTTTATATATATATATATATACACATTTTCCACCACCACATTAGTTTTCACTCTCACCGGTTTGTGTCGTGGAACAGGTCTTCCTGAGATGCTTCAGCACTGAACACCTGGTCAAACTGAAACTCTCGTGGCCCGCGGGGGGTCTCCACAGCCACAGAGCAATCATCTATTTTCCCCACGACGATGGCTCCACCCTGCGCGGCCTCAGCTCGGTTCACCGGTCGAATACGACAAAACACACGGATTTTACCTGTCCAACAAAAAGATGTGAAACGGCACATCACGTATGTTTATCATGCGTGATGTAATGTAAATCCTCACATGTACCTTTCATGTCTTCCACCATATTGTAGTACTTCTTCCTCATCGTCCTCTCTGCAGTGTAGTTCTCTATTATCTTCTTCTTCTCCTCTTTCATTTCCTTTAGCTGGAGGGAAAGTAGATGCAACCAGCTTGGCAACATGAAGTCATGACATTGCCCATGCCTCCCTCTTTGAGAACCTCTTTTCGCGTTTATTAACACTGTTATGGACCAGAAAATCTTATCATTTTGTTATTGTATGATTAGGGTCAGGGTGAGGGCTAGGTTAGGCTTAGGGGTAAAACTCACCTCATCTTGTAACATGAGAAGTGTCTGGCCGATTTTCTTCACTTCCTCTGAGGTGTGGTTTGTCCCTCGTCCCAAGATTTCCCCCAGGTCTAAGACGGTGTCACAGTCTGAGCAGAAACAAAATGATAGGCACTGCTAAAGATCTCGCATCTGTAAAAAAAAATCCATATATTTAAGTTAAGTTAATTATCAATGATGGTATTTATTTACCATTAGTGACCGGTATTACCCCAGTCCTGATGCAGTCTAAAGCCATTTCAGCAACCTCATACTCCCGCACTGTTTCTTGGAGTAAGGACAACCCTGACTGTGATTCACTCGACCTAAAGTGGAATGAGAGACAAAAAAAGGACAGAAGATTTTTTTTTTTAGACATATTGTGGCCATATTATAGTTTATACTGATAAATCTCTGTTGTTTCTAACCCCTCTTCCTCTGTGTTCTGCTCTCTGTCACTCTGATCTGCCGTGGTCATCTGCAGATGGCCCAGTTTGTCTCTTGCCTCCACCAGACTGTTCCGATTCTCCTCAATTAGCTGCTCCAAAATAGTTCTGGTTTCAGGTACGGCGCGGCAGACTGCATGGGCCTAAAGGAGGAAACCCTGAGGTCTCATGGTCACAATCATATGGAAAGATGTGTATGTGAACAGAGCAAAGCAGATTTAAGAATAATTGACTGTGGTCACTGAACTCCACCTTGTGTATAACATTGGTAAGCAGAACAGTGCAGGGAGGCCGGGTGATGGGAGTGACGGGGCTCTTCTCCAGCAGCTCAGTGATCTCTCTCTCCTTCTGGTACAGGCTCGTCTTCAGCTCCTCCAGACGGGCTTTAACATCCTCCAGTGGCAAATATGTCTCAGTGCAGGTCTACAGATCGAACCATAAATCTTACAATCACTCCATTTTCACTGAAATATGATATAAACTATAATTCCAGCTGCAGAGTTGCATTCCTATTTGGAATGTTTTGATTTTAGAGAGCTGAAAACAAAATCATGGAAAATATCTCAATTTAAAAATGTCAAATTTGTCAATTCATGTAATTTGAATGACATTGAATCCTTGATTTTCAAGATCCCTTGAGATAATGTCTATGGTGCATTCTGCCATAAAGCCAAAAGAATTTGTGGCTGGATATTATGGGTTTATCTAAAACTGAATTTTAAGTCTGAATCTGCAAATATAGTTATATAAAGTAAAGTTTCCATCCTAAATGTAATGGAGTAGGAGCAGAAAGTAACACAATGATAAATAGACACATGAAGTAAAGTGTCCCAAAATTGTACTTAAGTACAGTTACAGTAGTTTTTCCAACCAACCTCAGCATGTTGTTGAGCTGCTGATCCTTTGTTCTCCAAGCTTTCACCTTCCTCTGTGGCTTCCTGCTTCTCTTCCTCCTGTGATGAAACCATCAACATTGCTTGGACCTTCCCTACTTCCTGTCTGGCCATCTGCAGCTCCTGCAGCGCTGTTCAGTGTCAAAGGTGGTTTATGTGGTTTTATATAATGAAGGCAATGCCACATCATGTGCAGCACATGTGCAAATGTGGGTATACTGCATGCATGCAGACTCACTGGAGGCCTGGTGGCTGTGCAGGACGTCTAGCCTGTTGGAGAATAATTCCAGCATCTTGCTCTGATAAAGAGAAGAATGTAATAGCGTTAAACAGCTGCCAGCAGCCTTGGTATTTGTGCTCAAATCACACCACAAGGGGGCGCTCCAGTTTAAAACAACATAAGAGTTTGTTGGGGGCTGTCTGAGATTCTCTACAGTTGATGCAACCTTTTCTCTGTGCCACTGCAGGGCCTCGTCTTCGCTCCTCCTCGTCTCAGCTCTCTGCTTCTCAAGCAGCTGCTCGTTCTGTGCAGTCAAAATCTGCAGAGAAGCGAGGAAAGAGAGGAAGACACACATGACAGGCAAATATGCAGAGCGTTGTTGAGAGCACCAAGGAGAACAGGCTGGGCAGCTGTGATTGCATTAAAGCAACGACAGTAGAGAAATCAATTGGACAGATAAGACAGACAGTGGTTAATAGTGAGGGGATTATTATCGTCAGGAAATAATGTTGTACAGAAGGACACTGACCCCGACTCTCTTCTCCCAGTCAGCATTCCTCTTCTCCACTTTCTCCTGGTACAAATCCAGGATTCTCCGCAGAGTGTTTAACTTATTCTGGTAATGAGCTCTGATCTTCTGCACAGTCCGTTCCTGTTCACATAACATGATTCACATTACTACAAGGTGTCCATACACTCAAAGAGAGAGAGAGAGTCAGGCCTCACCTCACCTGGTTCTCTCGTGCTGTGCTGTGAAAGTTCTCCTCCAGCTCCTGCACCATTTCCAGATGTCTTCTCTTCATGGCTTCCATATCTTCAGCGATCTGATTTAAAAGAACATACAGCAAAGACACAAACACGCTCACACACACACACACACACACACACACACACACACACACACACACACACACGCACATCCCATTGCCTCATACTGATCTAATGCCTTCCAGCAAAGGAGCAACGGCAGCCATGTGAGTAACAGTGAACATAACACAATATCTCACAATGGTCTCAGTGTGTGTCTGTGTATATTTATCTGGTTACAACAAGTCACAAGTCAATGTTCCTTCTTAATGGAAAAAAATTAAATCTGACCCTCCAGAGGTCTTAGGTGCTCTTCTTGGACTGTACACACATTCTGTTGGCACACTGGCCGTCCTCCTCATTCACCTGAGTGACACAATTCTCCGCTGACTCATAGGGAATGTAAATCTTGACATCTTGAGACCTGTCGGCCTCCATCACCTGGTCTGCATCACTGCCGTCCGATAGCTGAGACTCAGATGAGCCTATGACAGAAACATATACATTAAAGACAAGAGAGGTTAATTATCCACCCCCACTCCAAACACACACACGTGCAGCTCCTTCTCAGCACCTTGGTTGACCTCTTGTCTTGTGTGTTTCCCTCGATGAGCACCGACCCAGTGTCTGAACGCAGCCCACCTCCTCAGCCACAGCGCTTTGTGTTGAATGACAGCTTGAACAAAAGGTTGATGAATGCAGTGAATGTGAATTTTCTTAGCAAACCAAACCACACCCAGGAAACAAAAAAACATCATAAAACAATGAAGACAACACTATTACTATATTTCTGGCTAATAGTTTTGTCCTTTTGAGTTAAACAATGAGCAAATGTTTCTGATTGGATTAGTTCAATCATTGTTCTATCCTTGTTTTTTCACTGAGTCGCCTCTGAGAACAGAAAGTGTTGAAGCAGCACTGAGAAAAATGTGATTGAACTATTGAGCAGAGATACACTGCAGACTCAGCAAATACTTTTATTGGGCGGTGTCATCAATGAATGATTGACAGTGGAAAGACTATTTATAAACTTACTACTACTCGAAGTTAATCAAACCAAGGTGATTTAGTCTTTTAACCTGCATTTGTACTGTAAAACAAACTAACTGTTTATGTAATTACTGGTGTAATTGCACATGTTCACTTGTGACAATAAAGGAACCGTCAGTCATTTTGTTTGCTTGTTTATAACATGTTTATCATTGTTATATTGAACTTTGAAATCTCCTGATATGGATGCAGCCTTGTGGAAAATAAAACACATGGACCTCAGAAACAGTTTACATTTTATTTATCCGGTTTAAAAACGTGTTTTTACATCTTCATGAGTATAATTATTATTATTATTGAACATGCAGTTTGATGTGTTTATCATGTGTACTCTCACGCCTTCTTCTCATTGTTACAGTCTTCTCTGATAAGAAAACAGTAGAAAGCTTTGCAGTAATTCAAATAATTGTCATAGTTAGTCCCTGTTTATGTTCATTTTATAGATTATCCCACAGCAGCTCTTATCTAAAATAATGGTACATTCCCTTAGATTCCTTCATGCTATCACTCCTCAGACAGGAATGTGGGCGTGGCGTCAAGCTGTTACTTTCCTCCCAGGGACACCTTTTAGCAGAGAAACACAAGTGATGTCATGAATAACATGTAACAATTTTGAAATTTACAAAACATTTGAGTCACCTGCTGTGTGAGCTGGAGACCTGACAGGGTGAACAAAAGACTAAACATACAACAAACCAGTGCCGGCATGTGCGATGAGGTCAAAACCCATCAAGATGACAGGTTTCAACTCCTTCATAGTCACGTAGCACTTCATGCCTCATGCCTTCGTGCGTGCGTGGGTGCGTGCGTGCGTGCGTGCGTGCGTGCGTGCGTGCGTGCGTGCTTGCGTGCGTGCGTGCGTGCGTGCGTGCGTGCGTGCGTGCGTGCGTGCGTGCGTGCGTGCGTGCGTGTTTCTGTGTTGGTGGGACATCAGCCAGTCTTACCTGTTGTCTCATCCCCATGCTGGTCAAAGTGTGTGTTGTGAATGATTGGACATGGGCTCTCATCTCTCAGCTCCGGTACGCTGCCCGGTAAATCCTCCATTACTGGTGCAGCTGCGGGGACGCGTCCAGCTTGAGAGGACACATTTGGCTCCTCGGGGCAGGTGGAGGTAGTTTTCTCCCAGGCACCTGACAGAAAACAGATAGAAAAGTGGGAAATTCCATACTTGGCACAAAAGACAGACAAAGATATGGGCAGAAAGGGAAGATTCCAAATCTGGATTGAATAATGTGCAGGATGATCTGAGACATCAGAAAGGGAAGACGTGCAGTTATGCAACGCTGATATGAGGTTTATCTATGTTGTTTTTAAGAATGCACAAGCAAATATATGTAACGTGTATATATATATGTAATGTGTAACTCATGGTTGTTCCTACTGTCTGTTTGAAAGATCAGTGTGTGTGTGTGTGTGTGTGTGTGTGTGTGTGTGTGTGTGTGTGCATGTGTATCATTACTTATGAGTATGTGAGCATGCAAGTACTAAGCGTGGTTCTCCTGGAGCCAGCTGACCTTCAGATTCAGGGCGCCAACCCAGGCGCTGCCAGGAAATATGTGTTTGCTGTGATAAAAGTGAGGGCTCGTTTGCGTCAGAATGGACCCATCCGAGCAGCTGAAATATTTAAAGCTCGCCTCCCTTCACCTGTCAGCACGCAATGTGTTTCACCCAGGCACAAAGAAGAGCAACAACACACACTAATCTCACTGTCACTGCTGCTATACACACCTCGCTTATCCAAACATTCCTCCAAGGATGTAACGTTATTACCATTATAAAGTTGAATGACTATTGTGCGTGTGTGTGCTTGCGTGCGTGCGTGCGTGCGTGCGTGTGTGTGTGTGTGTTCATACTCACGTTGCTTGCCTGCAGGGGCGACAGTGTGATGTCTCCCTACTTTCTTCCCCAGAAAGGTCAGTGCATAAGATGTATTCTCAGATCCAGGAGAATTCACATACATTGTGTTTACGACTGTATGTGTCTGCAGTGTCACAGAAAAATCAATCGCAAAGTAACACCACAAAAGATCACTCACACTTACATACTGACTCTAATCTAATTCGGTCTAATTCAGTTATGTTAAACAGTGAACACTATTATTTGAGTTAAATTCATATTTGTGCGTTGTGACACGAGGAAGAGTTCATTAAAGTGATCCATCAGAACACACATCAGGATTTGACTTCAAAGAACACAAGGAAGTAGGAAGAATTTAAAAGCAAAAGTGAGACAAAATCATTTAAAAAAGAACATACCTGATATAGGAGCAGATCAGACCCCTTCAGTGCGACTTAGTGCAGTGGATGTGCTGCTCTGCTGACCAGGAGGAAGACACAGGTGGACACATCAGTCCTGATCCAGGGGAACCAAACTCTCAACAGTCTTTAAATATTAAACCTGGAGAGATGGAGTTTCAGCTCAAAGCCCACACAACCTGCTAGTAAAAAGATGCTCCAAACTGTCCTCAGGTTTCCTGTGTGTTAGATAGAGATTGTAACTGGATGCTAACTGTCTCACACGCACTGACACACACACACACACACACACACACACACACATAGTGACATACCCCCTTGTCGGCCTCAGTTTGCTTTTATGGAGACGCCGCTGTGTGGAGGAATCATGACTGTCATAATTTTCAGAACAAATTAACGGTGATCAAGAACATGACATCATTTATTTGAAATTACCGTCGGGGAATGGATAAAGAATTGATCCCTGCATCACCTTAAGAAGCAGATTTCCTGAGGTATCCATCCATAGCATTTTGGATCCCATGGTGTAACGAGGAGTGGTTGCAACTTGGGCGGGCCAGGCCTGAGTTTAAGGTTATGGTGGAGGTAGAGTAACCTGTCTGTACTCCACCATGTGTAACCCCGCACCAGCTCAAGTAATCTGGATAAGTAAAGAATAGATGTAATCGGTCCTTGATTTGAATGAGTTACAGCTTTCATTCAACATCTGTAACTCAGTAAACCTGTTTGCTGGATGAGGCCTCCTAGTGGTGTGAAGGTGGTATGAACATCAAAACTTAGCCCAGAAACATAGCTGTGGTTGCTGGCGATCATGTGGTGGTGAAACTGTTTTATTTCAATTTCTCAACCGGTTCCTTTTTTTATTTGACCAAGGGACTCTTTTGGTTAAGTTTGGCCCACCATTACAGCACAAAATCATGATGCCCCTTTAAATTCTAATGCAACTTTACACCCTCACTCCTCTTTCACAATCCAACTCCTGCCCTCAGTCTGTGCCGCAGATCCGGATATCCAGCTTGGTGTAATGCCACTTTGACAAATGAATACTAAAGAGTGAGACTGGGCTTAACAATACAGGTGATGTAGAACATACACCACATTGTTGATCAAAGGAAAAGCCAAACACTCGTGACGTGCAAAGATCCACATGGTGCGAGATCGAGTGTGTGAACCTTATTTCTTTTACCAATCTACTCTGATGTCACAATGGTGCTTTTAATCTGATGGAAGCATTACCATGCCTACCACAGGTCCTGTCTGTGCTGTCAAGACAACATGCCACACCTTAATGAAGTGCATGACCTCATCCGACCTTTAAAGAATTCACTGGTGGCTGATCATGCTGTCTTTACCATGTTGTTAGTTCACACTGGTAGGTTTTCTAACAGGGATTTATAGCAGAAATCAGTAGGCTGTGACACACTGCCATGGTGTTGTGTTGAATGAAATGCTGCGTGACAACATTTCTGGTGACATCATAACAGCAGAGATGCACGTTCCAAAGCAATACAAAAATGGACAGCAAGGCAAGACTCAAAAAAAGGGGGGCTCTATTATGAATTTACTAATCGGTACTTATAATGGCCACTGGGTTCGATATAACACCAGCTACATATAGAAACCCACCATAGTGTTCATAGCTCCTATGTCATCGTATAAATCTCTACAACGTTTTGTGAGGGATGTGAGATGTGTTCAATAGTACCTCAACCACTTCATAGTGATCCATCTTGGAAATGAGTCTTCAAATGTTGTTTTAGACTCTAAAACAACATTTGAAGACTCATTTCCAAGACGGATTGAGATCTTGAATCAGCATCTGTGTTAAGTAAGGAAAGGCTGAAGTGTTCTTAGTCTTCATGCACGGTTTGTTCCTGAGCTGCGCCGTGCAGGCAGCCGCTCTACCCAATAGCAGCAGCGGGGGCGAGGATGGGCTGGACACCGTTACGAGGTGGAGTTTATCACGGGTATAAATAAAGTGTTTGCGCCGCTACAACGCCCCCTGGAAACTCCGTAAAACATACCAAGCTTCTCCCTACAGGCCGCACGGTAAGAAAGCTTCCCTCAGTAAACAATGACAAAGCTGCTCTGATCTCCAGCGCCTTTAAGTTTTGAGCGACTCTGTCAGACTTTGACACTTTGGTGTAACTGTGCTCATAGTCTCAATTTCCTCACCGCGCATTGATGCGACCTGTGGTTGTGGTAGAGGAAACAACTGACACTTTTCTTCCATTTGCTCTTTAAAGCTGAGCTGAGCTGTTGACACTTATTCTTTTATTCTCAATATAAACTAGTGCCGGAATGTTTGGTTGATCTGTAATCAAGAATCCGTATCAGAGTTGATCGTGGGTGTGGCCAGGCTGCCTCCACATGTTTGCCATTGTGGAAAACCACTGTAACTGTAAATATGCATACAGGGGCGGATCACACACAAGACAAAGTTGGATATTTCAAACTCTCTGCTGACATTCTCACCAGATGAAAATTTACTGGCAAAAGACAGTGAAATTCTGTTTCCAAATCAAATTACACAGGCTGGTATTTTTTTTTTTTCCAGATGTAACATTGTGTCCTTTGTTTGGGATCCCACTAGTGCCAATTTATTCTATTCTATTGTATTCTATTCTATTCTATTCCATTCTATTGTATTCTATTCTATTCTATTCTAACACTGTGTTCTCTTGTCTTGCAGTCAGACTCCAGCCGTCCCACAATGTCTTTCATCCAAGAACTCATGCAGCAAGCCGTCTATCTGGGTTTGCCCGATGACTCAGTACGTAGTCAGAACTGCTTTTCCGTGCCAGTTGCCAGGGCCAACCGCTCTGTTTTTTACCTCTTCCTGTGGTTTGCTCTGGTGGAAAAAAAGGTTCACAGCAACTTAGGAAGGGAGAGAACAGAGAGGAGCAGCAGGAAGAGTGGGAAGTTTTTGAGGTGTGGATGGAAGGAGAGGAAAGGAGGGAACGATAAAGATAAGGGGAGAACCGTTAAAGGGAAATGGAGTTGGGACAGTAGATCTCATGCAGACAGAAATATGCTGAAAGTTGACCATACTAAGGCGCATGAGTGTGTGACTCATAGAGGAAGGAATTTTCGCCCCTCCCTTTATAAACTCTGCAAACAGAACTAAATGCTACTTCTCCTCGTTTCTCACTGTGAATTCTGTTGAGGTTTTACAGGGTTTGTCCTCCATGTTCTCCTCGTACTTTGGTGTAGAGGCAGATTGAGAGGAGCAGTGTGAAATATGCAGGACACATGAAGGGAGGTGGGGCTTAAATCTCTCATGTGTCTTGTATAATGTAATTGGGAAGATGTTTATCTTTTATAGCATTCCCTATTCTGCTGAAGTGTTTGTTTGAGGGGATAATGACTTTGATATACAGATTTGAAAAGAGACGTTATGAAGCCAGCAGATATGGAAACTGGAATTTTCCAGCAACTCACCCAAACACTCTATTTGTGTGTTTCAGGCTCAGATAAAGGAAGGCACGGTGGTCCCAGCACCTAATTTCTGTGCTGATGGAGATGCCACAGTCTTGGATAAGGCCATCAAGGTCAAAGGTCAGTTTATAACACACATACACACACATACACAGAGAGTCAGCTCCATGTGTACACACAATGAGACTGAGGAAACGGGAGCATGTGTGAACTTGCCTTGGCTTTGCCTGAGAGAATCAAGAGCTCCAGTATAAGATCAGTATACCGTAAGACCCGTAATGCCCCCTGCTGGTCAAACTGGTCATGCGCCACTACTACCAAGAATACAGTCATATTGGGTAGAAAAGTAATTCTCCCTGCATTTTTGTACTTAAACACTGTAAGAACTGAATGTCACCTCACTCTCAAACATGTCTGCATTATACAGATGGGCTCCAAAATGAATAGCAGAAACCCATCCTAACATTTCCTTTCTATAGGCGTGGACGAGAACACCATCATCGAAATACTGGTGAAGAGGAGCAACGAGCAGAGACAGCAGATCAGAGAGGCTTACCACAAGGCCAGTGGCAAGGTAATGACAAACAAATGAAATGGTGTTAATGGGAGAAGGAAGTGTCACGTGTACACGCTGTGTCACACAAACGTTTGCATTCTCACAGTTGCTATCGCACTCATCAGTTGTTCTCTCTAGACTCTGGATTCTGCACTGAAGAATTCACTGAAGGGAGATCTGTGGGACGTAGTGCAGGCCCTGCTGAAAACACCAGCCCAGTACGACGCCCAGCAGCTGAAAGAGGCTATGAGAGTACATACACACAATGGAATCTAGATGGAACTGAAAATGTTTGGTTATTTTTGGCACTTAATGATTCCCACCCATTTCCGCAAATTCATTACACATCTAATGTTTTTTTAATGGGAGGAGTCAAGGCATGTTGTATTTGTGTAATGTAAATAAAAGCGCTGTCTCTTTCTCTGTCTTGCTTTTCACCTAATTCTTGATCTCTCCATCTTCGTCTCAGGGTGTGGGCACAACAGAGGACACCCTGATCGAGATCTTGGCTTCCCGAACCAACAGAGAAATCGAAGCTATAAAGGAAGCCTACAAGGCCGGTGAGTAGCAACAAAGATTAGCTCCGCCGGGGGAAGAGTGATACAGCATCTAAGAGAGTATGGAATCTAAGGGGAAAAGGGTTTAGATTGTTAAAGATGATGAAGGATTTCTCCATCTCTTTGATTTCCTCGCAAGAATACAAGAAGGATCTGGAGCATGACATCCGTGGTGACACAAGTGGAGACTTAAAGACAGCTCTCCTTACCCTCTGTAAGGTACATGTGGATCCCTGTTTGTTTCATGTCTCATAATGTACTCAATATTGTGGATTACTTATCACTTTGTTCACATAGTAAAGCAAACATTTCAATAGTCTCCGGAGAATCAGATGCCCCTCTGTGTGTGTTAAGTTGCTCTGTTTGTGTGTGTGTGTGTGTGTGCGTGCCGCAGGCTGGCAGGACTGAAAACATTTGTGAGGAGCTGATTGACAGCGATGCCAGGTCACTGTATGAGGCAGGAGAGGGGAGGAAGGGCAAAGACTGCTCTGCTTTCATTGAGATCCTCACCAGCAGGAGTGGTCCTCATCTCCTCAGAGGTTAGCTGCACGGCTGCTCTGCTCTTTGATATCTGTGTTTGTATGCTGAAGTCAAAAGTCTAATGCTCCCCCGGCTCTTTCTCGACTTCAGTATTTGACAGGTACACAAAATACAGCAAAGTGGGTGTGGCCAAAGCAATTGACACGGAAATTAAGGGAGATATCGAGAGCTGCCTCACTGCAGTAGGTAAATGAAACCTCTACTAACTTATTCAACTGCACGAGTGTACATTTGACAATTTAATAGTCCAGTTGATGTAACCTTGAATCACTTTTTTGTAGTAAAGTGTATCGGAAGCAGGCATGGATTCTTCGCTGAGAAACTCAACCTTGCCATGAAGGTATAACATGTAAAAAAAAAAAACTAAATTTACAATCCTGTCCCTGCTGCCCAAAGCCTTGCCTCTCTGACTGATAATTTCCCTCAGGGCAAAGGGACCCGCAAACCCATCCTGACCCGCATCATGGTTAGCCGCTCCGAGGTGGACTTGCAACGGATCAAGGCCGAGTACAAGAAGAATTACGGAAAAACACTCCACCAGGAAATTCTGGTGAGTAAACATGTGACCATGAACAATTATGTTAATTATGATTAGTTATGTGCAGCAGTTTAAGACAGAGGCAAGAGACTTTAAAGATTCCCACTCATTCTTTTCTTCTCCTCAGGATGATACTAAGGGAGACTACGAGAAGATACTGCTCGCTCTCTGTGGGGGCGACAACTAAGAGCCAGCTGGGATCATGGCTCATACAGTTGACCATATCCATAGACCTTTGTGCCTTTTGTTGAACACTGACAAAATGGCTGTCTTTCTTTGAGACTATCCTGACATTTCAAATATATAAACAGCAATGAGCAGAGATTAACATAGAGAAAACAATGCTTCAGCAGATATTTTCCTTAAAAATTTGTTATTTTTTCATTTTGTACTCTTATGTCAGCATGGATCTGAAAGTAGATTCCTGTGGCCTGTGCTGTGGGTCAGGCTCTGCCTATTCATGACGCGAGAAGAAAGTGATCTTTGTTACATTCATTATAGTCTGGTGCTCGTTGAGGAGTTGGAAGGTTGATCACATTGCTGCTGCAGATAGATGTATGCAGATTCCCACGTGCCAAATGTATTCAGCGACAGCAATATCCTGAAGCTTAGACAATCTGATAATAAAAGCTTTTTGTATGAACGCTTATCTGGCTGGTCTCTGTCCTTTTAACTTCATTAACACACATTTAACATAGATTGTACATCAGGCACGCACCAGCATTAACATAATCAAATTAAATCTATATGCACTATTCTCCCATTTTACACACAATCTATCTTGTTGATACCATTATTAGAAAATAGTATGGAGCAACAGGAACATCATTGTTTCGCTACAGGAAATAAAGTCAGTCTATAACTCAAGAATTACAGTAGAAGTTAATGTGCAGTATAGCTGTAGCATAAAGCGCACAAGCAGCTAACATTTGCTCCATTAGTTTGAGATGACAGGGTGAGAGTAGAGAAGGAGCCTCCCAGAAATCCATCCCCTCGTCGTCACCGTAGAAGCTGGAAACAGGCCGAGTCCAGGTTTAAGTGCAGACATGATGCAGCATGATGCAGGCTCAGCCAGCAGCAGGGCTGAGCCTGACACAGCTGTAACCTGTCTGCACTCACCTGGAGATGTGCTGGCTAATGGGGTTCTTGTCAAACAACTATGTTTCACTGTTATATTATGTCCAAATTATTTTCATTCAACTAGTTAGACAGTTTAACGCAGGTCAGCTCGTCTTTAGCATTGACTGGGCTTATAGGCTGCAGTTTCTTTCTTTTTGTCCCATTTTGAGGTCAGCTTTACACCCCAACAGTCTGAGAATAAAGCTCTATTTCCTAACAGCCTGTCATGCCTCATGACTCCACTGTAGAGCGCTGTAGCAACCTCACACTCCTGTGGTGTAATTTGGCAACACATCCATCACCCCGATAGAAGTATCAGGTTCAAATCCTGGTGGGAGTCTCTGGTTTTTGCTACAGCGTCCTGCAAACGCTCTGACGTCTAACATAGGCTGTGCAGACTCACTATACATCAGATGTTCATGGAGTAATTCAACGGAGACAAGTAGAAGTCCTAAACACTGTATCATGTAGTCTTACTGGATGTTTAAAAGCTGGTTATCTGAGTCCTACAGAGTCGTAAACAATGACTTCATCGCCATCATTTAAGTCCCCACTTGGACGATGGATATAATGGATTGACGGAGACAACTGCATTTTAAAAGCAAACCTTCAGTTCCCTTTCATTGAAATTTGGGTTGCCAGGTTGGGTGGTAAATAAACAATAATTCTCACTACATTATCATATCTTTTCACTTACTTACTAATAAATATAGAAAATGAGGCAGCTTTGAGATCAACATAAATATGTACAAAGATATTGGATTAATCTACCGTCCACAGAAGGGGGGAGCAGTCACGAGAACTGGCAACCTGCCTGCTCCAGGCTTCAACTACAAACAAGTGCTGCACTGCACCGGCACTGGAGTTAGCTTCGCCCAGGCTAACAGCTAACCAACTTTATTACCAAGTATGTGTCGGGATTTATATCATATTGACTTATGTTAAAGACTGTAAGAGAACCCGGCTGACAAGTTGTATAGTTATGTTTTTAAGACGAAAATCGGTTAGGGTTTGTGGTTACAGTGAGCTAGCAAGCTAACGTAAGCTAGCCTGTCAGCCAAGCGTTCCACCAGCTGTGGACAGAATGTCAACGATGGTCGAGTTTCAGATGAGGGATAAATATGAAATGATGAGAATACACGTCAGCGTTAAAGTTTCTCTGTGCGTTAATGACTGTAACATGGCTTACTTAGTAAAGAGCTACAAAGATGAAGTTATGTGTTGTACAGTGGTCTGCAGGAGCGTCTTTACTGTTTAATGTATTAAATTATCATCTCACATACAGTAATGTCTCACATCATTTTTATTTTTATTCCAGGTCATCTCATCCGGGCCATTTGACTCAGCTAAGGTGACAACAATGACCTGACCCGTGAATCACTGCATCCCTGCCTAATCACTGGCTCTCTCCTGAGGTGGATCATGAATGACAAACTTGTCTTCCTGGGGCTGCTGTACTTTGTCCAGGGCATCCCTTACGGTCTCCAGTCCTCCCTGCTCCCTGTCTACCTGCGTGGAGCTGGTCACTCCTTCACCCGTATCGGCCTCACCAAGATCCTCTACTTTCCCTGGGTCCTCAAGGTGCTCTGGGCTCCGTTGGTGGACAGACTTGGCACCAAGAGGCGCTGGCTGGTGTGGACAGTGTCTGGGCTAGCATTCACATGCCTCTCAAGTGCCGCCCTGGCCCCAGAGGCACATATCTGGGGAGTGGCAGGGACCCTTTTGGCCATGAACTCCCTGGCCTCTGTCCAAGATATTGCTGTAGATGGGGCAGCAGTGGGGCTGCTGAAGGGTCGTGGGGAACTTGGCCTGGGCAACACAGCCCAAGTTGTGGGCTATAAAGCTGGCTCTGTGTTCGCTGGAGGTGGGCTACTGGCGGTGATCGAGGTGGCCGGATGGAGCTGGATGTTCATGCTGCTGACTTTTGTGTATGCAGGCGTGGCTCTGTTTGTGTGGGGGGCCCCTGTGCTGGATGATGAAGCTCTGAGGGGCCAGCAGACAGATAGCAGCAAGCGGGCAGGGCAGGGAGCAGAAGCTATGATGCCATGGAGGGTGTGGAGGAAGCTGCTGGCGGTGCCTGGCACACCATGGACCGTCCTGTATGTCCTCACATACAAACTGGGTGAGTGGGACTAGCAGGCCAACACACACCTACAAAGACGTGATAAGTGACATCCTGATAAGTTACATACTGTACATGATTCATTTCCAAATATCACAGAATCAAAGTGTACTTTTACATCATGACACAGATTTATTCCATTTATACCATGAGGTGTATAATTATTGCAGAGGAGACAAGGTTATGGGTTATGTGCACTACAGCTGGATATACAATATGTACATATATTGCACGATGGAGGGTGGATGACAGTGAATAGTACATGAACAGGCTCAGTTAAAATGACCATCCTGGACTCTGAACTTAAGGCAGTAAAACAGATGGTAAAAGGGGCAGAAAAAAGGGGAGAAAGCACCTTGGTGAGAAGAAGATACACTTTTATATGTGAGCTACTTAGCTTGTGTTTGTTTTACATTAATGAAGCAGACAAAAAAAACTTATTTGAAGCATTGAAAGGTCTCATGTCCAGAAATGATCCTAAATGTTTTTCCCGTTAACGTTTCTTAAACAGTTAGTTATGCAATGTCTATTTCCCCAGTTATGGTTCCTACCATGTTAGGTGCTATGCCTCAAATTCACCACTAGATGTCTCTGTTGGAGTGTCCACGAATACAGTGTGGAAGAACGAGTCTGTTGAAGTGAGTAGAGTGATATTAACAGAGAGTCCTGTAATTTAAAAGAAAGAACAAAACTCAGTCCAAGACTAAGCTGTTTCTAATGTCATCTGTGTACTTCTCAAACCACCATTAAGTCATTATTATTTTGAGCACAAAGTAAGTACCTGTGGAAAGTTTGAGACTTGAAGGAGAGATTTGTTCCTTTTCATAAATACAATTGTAGTTTTTTGAGTAAATGGGCTGGTGTGTGTGGGAGAGAGAGAGAAAAAGAAATGGTTTGACTAGAGTTTGGTGTTTGGTAGCAGAAGGGGATTATGTAAGGATTATAGCGTCTTTGTCTGCGGCGTACGGAAACTGAAATGGAAGATAGTGCATCACACTGACATGTGTTTATGTATGTGGGTGGTGGGGATGCATTTGTTTCGTCACATTTGCATAGTCTTTACATGAGCGCATATCCCTTTGTTTTTAGACTGTGTGTGTGTGTGTGTGTGTGTGTGTGTGTGTGTGTGTGTGTGTGTGTGTGTGTGTGTGTGTGTGTGTTTAGAGGGAGAGTTAAGGGTGGCTTGATAATCGGATGAGCCCCAGCAGACGACACTGCTAGACGAAACATGAAGTCTGACTGGATGCCCTAATCTGTCTAGGGAGCTCCCCCATTACACTCTCTCTCTCTCTCTCTCTGCCACACAAGCGCGCGCACAGACACACACACACACACACACAAACACACACACATGCACACATGCAATGTCGGCTGATGAAGCACGTGATTGCAACAATAATTAGTCCCAGTGTTTCATTGTCAGGATTGAGCTCTGGGGAATTGATTAACAGCCTTGACATTTGTAGTATTTACTGTAGTATTCTAAATATTTTCAGTTTGTTTAATGTGTTCGTAAGAGGCCTGGATGTCCCAGAATAACTGCTTACGTGAGAATGTGTTCTTTTAGTTCAAGGGCTGTGTGGGTATGTTTGTGTGAGAGCAGTGATCTGCCTGTCTGACCTCCCCCCCCCCCCCTTACACACACACACACACACACACACACACACACACACACACACACACACACACACACACACACACACACACACACACACACACACACACACACACACACACACACAAACCTGTCTCGTCCATTGGAAATGAACTCTGAGTTTGCACTATGTCCAGCATGGCGGCCAATCACAGCGAGCCTCGTGTCTGAACCGTGGCCCCTGTGCCATCTGAGGCCACAGGAACGGTGGGAGAACTGTCTGGGTAGACTCACAGGCACGGCTGGACCAAGGGAGGGAAGTGACAGAGGGAGGGAAAGAGAATGCATAAGAGAGAAGTCAGAATAGAGGGAACAAATCCAAGTTTGTGGTTGCGACAAGGCAGGAAATTGGATTGAAACGCGTTTATTATTTCTGAGGTGATAATGAAATACCACAAACTGTTCTTCAAATACTCTCAAAGCTGTTTCTTTATATTGTACAAGACCGCAGAGCCTTTGTGTGAGAGGTGCTAATGCTGGAGGTTTCATTGAAATAGGCAGTCAGGAATCGTGTTTGACTGACAAGAGATGTTGATAAACAAATGAATGTTGGTGCAAGATGTGAAGGCCGGAGGAGGAGGAGGAGGAGGGGGAGGGGCGATCCTGGTGCTGGCTTCCTCTGGGAACTGAGCAGGTGGACGTCAGGGATTGATAGAAAAAGAAAAGCTTTGTGTCATTACCCATCTTTGACCTTTACCCTCAGTTTGGAACCCTCTGGAAGAGTGCAAATAATTCACAAAATGATGACAAAATTGGACACTGCTCTCAATTAGACAGCAGAGCAGAAATGATTTATTAAAGCCAATGACAACGACCATTTGATTTCCTCTTGCATCAAAGGCAGATTGTTGAGAGCTGATTTAATATGTATGGGTATGTAACACAATAAGTAGTCAAAAATGTTATTGACCAATTGAAAAAGCAGTTTACTTTCCTCTGTCTTAAACAAGTTCAAGGTTATGTAGTAGGTAACGTCTTATAATTTATTGAAATGAAATACTGTAAGGCAGCAGGTGAATTTGACTCGTTGAAACAACAACTTGTTTGTCTGTCCTGCTTGTCCTGGTGCAGGACTATGGGACCGGATCAGTGTCTGTGCTGCGAGGAAAGGCTGCAGGATAAAATGGCAGAATCTTGTCAATTAAAAGCATGTGGCACTTACATTGAACAGAGACATATAAATAGTTTTTTGGTGGGAGCAAATTCAATCTGCCCAAATACATTCTCTGCCTGGGAACACCGGAGTCGTTTACAGGATGTGGTGGTAACAAGTGAGGTAGACAAAGATTTCTCTCTGGAGGTCGAAAGAAATTGCAGAACAGTCATATCACAGAGCAAAGCTTTATTTATTGGGACAGCATCATGCTTCATGTACATGCACAACATGGTTCAAGAGAAAACAAACAGAAGCTAAACAACACCATATTTGCTCACAGTCGCTGCTGACTTCATGTATTTGAGTACAAATACACATCCTACATCCGAATGATGACATAGGAGCTGCAGTCCAGTCAGAGGACAGGCTGCAGAGACATGGAGACACGGAGACATGGAGGGTGGATGGGTTGGCGGAGCTTGGATAGATGGAGGGAAGGGGGGCTGTGGGGGGGTTCCAGAGGGAAAACAGAGGACTGCAGGGAGGGAGGCTTAAGGAGTAGATGAATTAATGAACAACCACCACATGGTGCCTTGAGAGAGAGAGACACAGAGCGACACGACAAGAGACATAAACACATTTATCCAAGCAGAGAGCAGGGGACAGAAACGAGGACATTTGTCAAATGGATGCAAACACTAATGAAGCCTCACAGATCTCATTGATCTCTGATTAAGCACGAACCTGCAAATACACTGTCTCAGTCTAAAGCTGCTATCATTTGGTTTATCATCCTAACTAGCTAACACGTGCAGGTCGTTCGTCCTTACTTCATGTTCCACTTTTTGTTGTTATATAACATTTAAGGTGATTTGTCACATTGTGTTATTACCTGACACTTTCTGTTGCTCTGTCCACTCTTGAGAGCCAAAGTATGCATTGACATTGGATTGTATTTCTCAACAAAAGTAACCAACCCATTAACCCAGCAGATTTGGGTGGAGTTGGACAGATAGTTGTCACAGTTATAGATAGTATTTTTCCATGGCTGATCCCTGAGGGCTTTAAAGAACTCATCAACACCTATAATGCTCTTTAGGGACCTTTGAGTGAGTGTTTACTGTTGTCCTCTGGGGGAGCATGAAGGGCTGAAAGGTTTGCCTTTGTGCATATGTGTATGTAAATAGACATTTCTGTGTATTTGCGCGCTCTGTGCTCCTAAATGTTCGATGTTTGTGTGTGTCGGAGCTCTTGGAGCGATATTGTCGGTGTGTTCTGCAGGGTGACTGGTTGTCCTAAGTGATCTTTCCTGCTTCGTCAGCTCTTTTGTCCAATCTGCAGCATGGACACCAGGATTTGACCCCACTGTCCTCGTTGACCCCTCTCTCCCATCCTGCCCAGATCCCCCTCTATAGATCCCCCCTTGACACCACCAGCCGATAATCTTTCACTCCACGTACATGCATGCACGGCCCCTTCACTCTCTCTCTCTCTCAGCTCAGCGTAATGTGTTGTGTTTTCCTTTTGGATGAGTCCTTTCTACAAACACGTTGATGTCACCTAGACACCCATTAGTCTTTCGCCCCTATACCCAGGTCGGACGACCGATTTGCACGTCAGGACCGCATGAGGGTAATGAGTGAGCATCTGTGTTTCTTAGATTGTTGCCAATTTCAAAACCAAATTTTCCGTGTCTGCACATTTAGCAGACGCTGTTGGGTCTGCTGTTCTGTTTTGGAGTAGATTTGGCCTGTAGGCAGGGAGTCTGATCACACAGGTGGCCTTAAAGAGACGCTGTGTCTACTTTTGAAAGCTTTTGCTCTGTGTTCACTGGGAGAACAGCGCCCTCTGTCTTTATCATGCTGTAAAATGGCAATAATTAACAGAAGTCATGGTCAAAAGCCAATGTTGCCAATCTTGCTCGGCTACAAATCCTTCACTTCCCTATGTGTCAAAATTAATTTGGAGATTTTACTTGAAAATTGATGCTGACAAACCTGACAAAATGATCTTTTCCTCATTTAAGCGTATGGATTTCAGTGTATCTTCTTCTGTTTCTCTGTTTCTCTTGTGCTTTCTGTCACAAACAGAAAAGCCTAATTTTCCCTGAGCCTGCCACCCCTCGCTGTTTCCTCTCCACTAACCTCCTAACAATGTCTCTGTTCATCTGCCCTCCTCTGCTCCCTCTGTCACCGTCCTGGCTGCTCTCCTTTCTCTCCCGTCATGTCTCACTCGCTTCTTTCAATGTCTCTGTCTGTCTGTGTCTGTCTGTCTGTCTGTCTGTCTGTCTTTCTTGTTGTCTTTCTTTCTTGTTGTCTTTCTTTCTTTCTATCTTTCTATCTTTCTTTCTTCCTTCTGTCCCACCCTTTCTCCTTCCCCTCTACTCCGCTTGTTTAATCTTTGTGGATGTCTAATGAAATCCCTGCTGAAATGGACAATTGTTGCTTTGAGAATATTTATAGAAAGGAATAATCAGCCGGGTTGTGTTTGTCTGCACGCCCCCCCACAAACCCCCCTCTTTAAAGAAATAATTAGTGGAAGGCAGGACTGTGAAAGCTCCGAGCTAAACAACAGGCAGACAGAGGCACGGCAGCACAGAACCATGGGTAAACAACACCGACATCATGGGCACCGCTGCTGCTGCCAATGTTGACTTTATTATAACTAATATGGTTCCTGCACAGTTGTGATGCATCTGAAAACAGCTCAGCACAGACGGTGAAAGAGATTAAAACGTGAGCAGCGCACCCACACACACACACACACACGGAGGGTGTAAGTACATCAGCACGGCTCCCTCTGGATGTGTAAAGTGACTGCAGGGTGAAGCAGTAATAATGCGACATCACCGATCCAATCTATTGGTTTACATGTCAAAATACTGTTTATTGTTGTCTTGTTTTAAGAACACTCGCAAAACTCAACGGTGTGGAATTCAGTGATGTAAAAGAGAGAACACAGAGAAAGAAATGATTAATTCATTGTGTCTGCTTGTAGGCCTGTTATGTTCTGACCATTTCACAATTTTAGGATATAAATGATATGTTGGCTTTATGTTTCTTTCTGAGTACATGTGGAATACTGTCAGTGTTGCTGCGTTGTCTAACCGCTGTCAGAGTTGTTAGCACTGTCTCAAGTACTGGTGGATCTTTGTGTATTTTCCTCTGATAAGATCCATTTTTACCTTTCTTCTGTGTTTTGGACCCGTGTGTAGATGTGGAAGGCGTCACCGCTGCAGCACCTCTGCAGATAGTCTTTGCCGACTTTTTTTGAAAAACGGCCAATCGAGCTTCACCCAAGCCTCAGCCAAAGAAAGAAACACGTTGATCCGGCAGAATGGCGGAACAGGAAAAGTCACGACGGGCCCCCAACACGGTGTCTCAAATTTTTATGGCCTGTGTGACTTCGGTGGTTTCGGTCTGTGTTTGCCGTGTGTACGTTCACAGCGGCGTAGCGTGAGTGACAGAAGTGAGGGGGAAGAAGTGCTTCCTACACGGAGAATCAACGTTTCCTCCTGTAAGTTTTTGCTGTGTTGTCACATCACTTTGAGGACGGTGACGCCCGCGTTCTGCCGCTACACTCTGCATCACTGGGAGCCTCTCTGCTTTCCTTCCCTTTTCCTCATTTCATTCTCTTCTTCATCTGCCTTTCTTCTCGCTTTCCCTCTATTTTTGTTTGTCTCCTGGCTGACTGAGTGAGCGGTTGGTTGTGTTTGTGTCGTCTTTGACAGCAGTCTGGGAGCTGAGCTGTCACTCACGCGCCTCCGTGGTCCCACTGTCTCTCTGAAGTCGGTCTCCATTAATATAATAATGGCGCGCAGTCGACACCGCTGAATATTTTACTGTTAAATTTTGGCAGAGCATTACCCCGGCGCTCTGTGCCACGCCGGGAAAGTCTCACTGTCTGACAGGAACTTCTTCATTTTGACTGAAGGGTCTTTGTGAGCCGTTTCATCAGTGGAAGTTTTCCTGTTTGTGTTGTGTTCTCGGCGCTTGAGGAGAAGCGCGGGGCCGCCGTTTGATAAGGTGACTGAGGATATTCTTTTTCTTGTCAGGCATCTATTATTGACACTTTCCAGGAATAGGCCTATAGCAGCGTGCGATGGCGTGCTTGCCACCTTTGATTCTGCTCCTGGCTTCTTAGGAGGAGTCGTGTTGTCTTGTGTTGCAGTTTAGCTTTCCTCATTGCAGCTGTCTGATTGGGACTGGCATGTGTGTTCAGGAGGATGTCTCTTATCTTAGTGTGTGAAATGGCGAGAAATAGCAATGCTTAGTCAGACATGTGCGTTTTTACTCCGCAGCATGTCACTGTCTGTCTAACCAAGTAAATCCTCACATGCCTTCTCCTCTTCCTCCTCTACTTTCCCCGTCTTCACCCGCCGCTCTGTCCCGTCACCGTGTGCAGGCGAGCAGGGGGCCGTGACCATGTTTCCACTGTTCCTGTTGGATCATCACATGACCGCCAGAGAGCTGGGCTTCTGGAACGGCGTCATCGCCATGGGATTCTCCATCTGCGGCTCCTCACTGGGAGGCCTGCTGCTCGCCCAGTTCAGGTAGCAACGTCACCGTCTTTATTTTTGTCAACATTGTGCTTTTTCCTTTGTCCCAGCAGTTTCACAAGGTCTCTAATACCTAATCTGAGTGCGTAACGCCCTTGAAAATGTATGCAACGTGTGTGTAAAAAATGTATCCTTGCTGCTCTATTTGCCCTTTTACCGTTAAGGAAGTATAAGTGATGACACAATAATGGCTGTCATATCGTCACCCTCACACACAGCGGCCCGACTTGTTATTCCCTCCCCTCAAGGCTGTACTGCATTAGTAACCCAATACTGATGACAACACATGTAAGATATTTATTTCGTATGATGTTTCAGCTTAATAAGGCATTTTTTCTCTTTATCTTCAGTCAAAATGAGGTGTCAGTATTCCTCTGCGTGTCTTCCCCCTTTTAGAACCTTACATTAAAACCAAACTGTTGTTGCGTAAGGTTTCACGTCTGTCTGTACTAGCATCACATACAGTATGAAGCATGTGTCCCGCCTATGGCACACTGTGATGTAATGGCCACCATAAATAACAACAACGCCTTTATGGAGGAGAGTGCGTCGCTCCATCCATCCATCCATCCATCATCCCTCTCCCTTTCCACAGGCTCACCCAGGCTGAAGGGTGTCGGGCGGGGGGGAGAAAAAGTTCCGAAACGCGACGCACGAGCATGTTTGTTCTCTAGCTCATGTGTGAATACTTCATGAGCGGTCACACGCACATATCAGTTGCTCTGTGTTCTGTCATCTTCGTCTTTTTGTCCCTTGTGTGTTCATGCTTCCTGGTTTTCTCTTCTTTTTTCCTTGTAAAGTGACACTGCACAAACACAATGCAAACCTCTAAAGGGAAATTCATTTGTCGGGGGGTGCTTTCCAAAAATCTGTCATTGTCAGAGTTTGGCTTTTCTATCTCTCAGCCTCTTCTCCCCTCCTCGCTGTTGAAGGACACTGTAACTTAATGTGCAACATGTTCACACACTGACAAAGTCCAGAAGCGTTCCAATGTTGAGGTCTCACACTGACAGCTTTACGCGGTGATGACAGAGCAAAGCAACAGGCAGTAGAATTGTGTGTGTGTATAGTGTGTTAAAACTTCTGTTCTGCTCTGATTAAGTCAGTAAACACTTTAATTACATAGAAATATCCAAAAGGAGGCACATCCTTACTCTTAATGACCAGGCATGTGAATATTATGATCAGTTAGTCACCTAACTCTAGTTCCCCCCCCTCCCCCCCCCAGCAGCCTGTCCTCATACTCCCATTACGCAACACGTCATGTGTATGCAGAGGATGGATGGATGTATACGTTTTACTCGCATTTCTTGCCACAGTACAGACAAATGATGGGAGTGAAAATGTAGCGAGTTAATGTCACTGAACAGAGCAAAGTGGATGCATACATGCATACAAAAAGTGAGGTACTGTGTCTTTAAGGGTCACTCAGAATTTAATGTAAGAATTTGAGTCTCAATCTGGATTAAATGATGCATCACCATTGATATCTTGGGTGTGTGTGTATGCTCCAGGGTCATGAACACTTCCCGTTCCTTCCCTCTGTACTTTATTTCACACACACACTCTCACTCACACACACACACACACACACACACACACACACACACACACACACACACACACACACACACACACACACACACACACACACACACACACACACACACACACACACACACACAGACCACAGCTTGTCCACCAGGCTGACGTCCCACCTTTAAAAGCTCATTTGGAAGGTTTATCCTCTCCACCATCAGGAACGCCTGAGTGGTCAGTGAGTGACCCCCTCCACAGCTGCCATCGGCAACCTGAGAAGGGGGTTTATTCTTATCTGGGCCTAGCCCGTGTGAGGTGGCAGCCAGGCAGGTGCTCTTTCTCACACACACACACAGACACACACACACACACACACACACACACAGAAATCACGCACGCCTCAACATCTCCTGAGAGAGCGTGATATGAAAGGCTGTCATTGAGCAGGGAGGTAAAGGAGCTGCAGAGAGAAGGACGTCTTTAGCATGTGAATGACGCAGGATTGGTTTTCCGGGAGGGAGGTAAGGAAAGGCCAGGAGAGACGGTGAAGGAGAAGGCACAGAGAAGTCGCAGAAGTTAGTGAAACGTGAAGTCGAAGGCCCAACGCTGGCGTTTAGCGGAGTAATCCTGCTCTGTGCCACAGACCCCTGCTCCCTCTGAGCCTTTACATGCAAAAAAACATAAACAAAATACACACAAACACACACACACTCCCCTTTGATTGGCAGGAATCCTCTGGGTGATTGGCATTGTTAATCCCTAATGTCACACAACTTTGTGTGTGAATACGTGTGTCTGTGTATTAACAGTGATTAATTATCCTCCTCATGCTGGGGTTCTCCTTAGGTTATTGATTACGTCACGAATCAAACCCACAGGGGGACGATTTTCTTACATTAACAGGGAGTCAATTAGTGTCGGGGGACTTGTTTACTTCCACACGTGCACATGTTTGTGTGCACTTGTGTGTGCGTGCGTGCACTCTCAATTGTATGCGCAATTGTGTGTCGCAGGGGAAGGCAGAGGAGAATAAGTTTATTGATGCTGGCTTGTAGTCGCTCTGCCGGTTTGTTAAAGTTAGTAATTGTTTGTGTCACGTCTCCCCTCAGCATCGGGGCTCTGATGAGACGCGTGTTCGTGATGAGGACCATCAGCATGGTGTTCCAGAGCTCTCTGCTCACCGTCCTGGAGCCATCGCCACTCATGAAAGGTGAGAGACGTATAGAAATGTTCCCTGTCTGTACACGCCTGGAAATCTTGTCACTTTATGTTTGAGGTCCATTCTGCCTTTTGATTGAGTTTCCAGGCCACTGAAGTGAACTTAACCACAAATGAACTCAGGTCTGGCAGTGTTCAGGCAGCATAGATCAAATACTTTAGGACTGTGTGGAATTTTATTACACAATAATAATATAAAGTCACTTTAGGATTCCGTATTTTGGAGATATTCTGTTTTCATCAAAATATTCCCATTAACCCCATCCTTACCTGGTTTCATTGGGTTTCTAACTTCTTGGCCGTTGTGAGAAGATTCATTCCTGTATATTTTGAAACCCTTCCCATATTTACTTTCAATAAACATGTGGATTTTAACATTCAGCTCCATGCAAATTTGCTGCTTTAGGTGACAGAGCCAGAATGTACACACCATCAAATAAACACAGGAGCAGCTCAAGGACGGAACGTTTACTTGAGGCTATTTTAGGGCCAGGTGGTGTTCATTCACATTGGGGATGATGTTTGAGTCTGTGGAAATACAGAAATGCAGTTATGTTGCAAATGGAGCTATCTTCTTACTCTACTTTTGAAATGGACTTAAAGACACTTACTGGGATATTATTAGGCGTGAGAAGGGGCGACACCTCCGACAGCTTCAACAAAAAGTGAACATTCTGAGTCTCACCACCATCACTGAAGGGCTTTTTGTGTTCTAAGATGTTTCTGTCTTGTTGTGCCCCCCTGGATATTTGTAACATAAGTTGTGTGTTTTCCATTCTTTCAAAATGAAATGGAGAAAATGTCAGCACATTCTGTCAGCTTGGCTGTCAGGTGTGTAATGTAATATTAAGGTTACATAATATCTGTTTTTACCGTAGACACTCAGCTTCATTGTAAATTATAAATCCTGAAACCTTTCCCTGTCTGAGCTTGTTGTCGGTGGCCCCGAGCCTCTTCAGGTGCCTGCAGCACACAGTGTGTCAGTCGGATGAGCGTTCGTCACACAGAGCAGGAGCGGTTGATGCAGTGACAGGCAGGTGGCTTCTCCAGACAAACCCTTCACTTGTTAATGCCCGAGTGACATGCGGTTTTCCCCTCGCTCAGCCAGTGGGAAAGCTTTTGGGATTCAGATCTGCGCCATTCATCTCAGCCGGAGTCGTCTCTTCCCCTATCAAGCCTCTCAGACTGAAAGCTGAGGCCTCTCTCCCCTCGCCGACTCTAAACCCAGAACAAAGATTCCGGGGGAAGAAGGAAAAACATTCAGTTTCCGAATTTTCAATATTACATGACAACCCTCCACATTCCCGCACTTCCAGTCTGATCAGTCGCCGTATCGGTACGACTCCGACAGTCTTCTGTCACTGACTGAAGAGTCTTATTCGGCAAAAACTCCAGCAGCTTGAGTGAATAATTCAGTGTTATCCTGTGTGGTTCCTCTGTGCTTCCCGCTAACGCCGCTCTGCCGCGGCCCCTCAGAGGATACACTACATGTGTTTTGGGGAGAGGGGGAGGGAGGGAAGCAAACACTTCAGCAGCTCACCGTTTCCCTGCTTTATCTCCTTTTTAGATAGCATTACATATACAGAGCGAGCGAGCAAGGGAGAGAGTGGCGCAGTAAAGCAGACGGCGGCATGAAATCGACCGTTTGCCGTCTTAACTCGAGTTGCAGTCAGACGTGCGCCATTTCCATTCATCCTTGTTAAACCCAGTGTATTGAACGTTTGTGTGTCTGTGTGCGTGCGTGCGTGCGTGTGTGTGTGCATTCACTCCCTCAGGTATGGCGGTCCTGAGCATGAGCGTTCAACACTTCCTGGGCGGCCTCATCACCACACTCACCTTCACCACCATGATGTACTGCACTCAGAGGGCGGAGGAGAGCATACAGGTAAACCGGACCACACCAACTCTACCTCTACCTTCTTCTTCTTCTTCTTCTCTCTCTCTCTCTCTCTCTCTCTCTCTGTCCTGATGCACATGCCTTGCCACGCCTCTCCTCACCGATCCACTCCACCTGTCATTTCTCATCAGCTGTTTCCACCTGGACAATCTCACCAGCCCCAGCAGACCCAGTTTCCATTCATCACCTCTCCTCTTTTTGTCCCCCCCCCCCCCCTCTTTTAAATTTTTTCTTCCTCATTGTTCCTTCCTACCACCTCACTCTGCTTCTGTGTCATCCTGTTGTCCCTTAAATGCTCCCCCCCCCTCTCTCCCCCCCCTCACTACTCTTTGACATAACTCCTTTTGTCCCTGTCGTAACTGGGCCAGCGTTGCCTGGAGGTGATCGCTGTTCACACAACCTCCCAGACGTCACTCAGTCAATCTCTGAAGGTTGACAAATTATCATTTAAATTGCCGTGGTTTTTTCCTTCTTTTTTACAAAGGGGGACAGGAGTGTCGGAGAACACTCGCACTCGACTGTAGCAAAGGTATCTGGCTGTAGCTGCTAATAAAAGATGTTCTAATCACGCCGGCTGATGATGAAAACTGCGACATCCCCGGGGTTTGTTGGAGAGGTTCTCATGACACATATACATTCTGCTTTTTCGTGCGCCGGTGTGTGAATCAGTGTGTGTGTGTGTGCGCGCAGAAGGACCTACCCAGGAGAAGGGGAGGGGGCATTACCTTTCTTGTGTATATGTGTGTGTGTGTTCTTGAAGGTGGCACTATCCAGTGACAGTAAGCCGATAGTGTGAGTGCTTGTTAACGATCCCCAGGAGAAGGAAACCAAATCTGTTAAACAAGTTGCTCAGAATAAAGGCACTCCACTTAGCCGCGGTCACACAGGCTCTCAGTGGTCTCTGCCTCGGCACACAGACCAGTCACAGCTCAGATCGTATAAACTCCAGCTCCTTCACTCGCAAATCATCGCGTTCTCAGACGTCGCTCTGCATTCAGGAATGTTCCGCAGCAGTCGCAGTGGTTTAAGCGATTGTCAAAGGTTGACGTCCATTTTGGGTGTCACTGTAGGTGTGTTAGGGGGGTCAGAAGACTGAGGCTTTGTTCCGTGGGGATGATAAAGAAACACAAAAGCAACATGAGTCATTGATTTGTCTACTGACTTGTTTTGATTACATTTGGGCAGCAGAGTTTCCAATACAGTCCCTCTGTTTCGCTACCAAACGTTGTGCTCTCGGGCAGGAGGAGGAGGCTCAGAGGTTAGGTAATTTCTCTCTCTCTCTCTCTCTCTCTCTCTCTCTCTCTCTCTCTCTCTCTCTCTCTCTCTCTCTCTCTCTCTCTCTCTCTCTCTCTCTCTCTCTCTCTCTCTCTCTCTCTCTCTCTCTCTCTCTCTCTCTCTCTCTCTCTCTCTCTCTCTCTCTCTCTCTCTCTCTCTCTCTCTCTCTCTCTCTCTCTCTCTCTCTCTCTCTCTCTCTCTCTCTCTCTCTCTCTCTCTCTCTCTCTCTCTCTCTCTCTCTCCCCCTCCCTCCTTAGCTCCATCTTAGCTGAAAGCCCTCGGGCTGGGATCAGATACTCTTCTCTCTGCTGGCCTCCATCCATCGTGTCAGGCCACAATCTCACGCTTTCTTTTCCCAGCATCCTATCGTTTAATCTATTCTATCTTTGCCACTTTCAGACTAAATCTTTCAGTCACACATTTCCTTCTCATATATTTGACTTAATAATTTTGAATTACAGGTTAAAGAACAAGTGTGAGCAGTTGAAGCGTTATAGAATGCCTCTGTTTCCCCGCTGCTCTTTCTCCGCTCTCCCCTCACTTCTCCATTTGCTTCCTGTCTACATTCTCCTCAGGCTACACACTACAGTTTCCTGGCGACTCTAGAGGTCCTGGGTAAGCTGCTGTTCAGCGCCCTGGCTGGCGTCATGGTGGACTGGTTTGGTTTCCAGGTTGCCTTCCTCTTCTTCCTGACCCTCTCCGCCGGGACGGCCCTGCACGTTTGGACAGCGACCTTCACTGGCGCTCTCAGGGAGCATCAGCTCAAAGAACAGCCCAAGTGAGATCAAGATCAGGCTAAACAGTCAAGACACAGGGCATCTGTAGGAGCTTGAAATTGAGCGCCTCCATGAAGACACCAGTTGTCCTTGAAATACAACCATTACATCATCAATAAGTGTTTATAACAGTTTTAGAAGTCTGATCTGCCATTTCTGGAAATTATTAGCCATAAAGCCACACTGATATTACAGGTGGCATTTTAAGTTTACACACTCATTTACTGGCAAAAATGGCCTCAGTCTCATTTCATTTAAAAAGGCTGTAAAGTCTTACTGAGCCTCATGTGTCCCGTGTGGGTCAGGACGGTCGTGTTGCCGTTAGCTGGACCGGGCTGGATTTGCACTTCCAGTCCGTGCGATGACTGCCTTGGGTTTTAGATGTAGGCTTGAGTGTGTTGGACAAGGCACGTCCAGCACTATGTTAAGTATGTAGAAGTAAAATACTTACAAAAAAAGGTTTCCGAAAATCATCTGAGCCATTTTAGTGTGTTTTAATATGCCAGCAATAAAGAGCAGCAGCCAGAAGCAATATCATAATTGTAATGCTTGTCGTATCATACTGTACTGTGTAGCAATATGTTATTCATTCTCCAAAGTTGTAACGGTTTACACTTATATACAAAACAATCTCTTCTACCTCGTATCAGCACTGTATGGTACGATATATAGAGGTGGTTATTCAGCAGCCACACACACATACACTTACCACAATAAAGACAATATCCACCAATAGCTTCACAACCACTATGTGACTCAACCACAACACTTTGCCAAAGTTTCTGTTACAGGTTAGTTGTATTTTCAGTTCTTCAATAATCAACTTTTATCCTTTACAGTAGGAACCTAAAGCCTTACACGCTGCGTGGTTCCATCGTCTCTCCGTTTATGAATCAAACCATCAGATTATCAAATGTTTTCTGTCAGTAAACTCTAAAAGAAATCAGTGTTCAAGTTTGAAAGACCAATGCCACTGGTAAATTAGAGTTCCTGTTGAGTTGAGTCTTTCCTATGAAAAAAAGAAAATGATGCACACAGATGCACAAGGATGTTTATAATATATATATATGTCACAGTACTGTATAGGAACCTTCATAGCAAAAACATGAAAAGATGCAGCAGCGTAGAATGTTTTGTTATAGAATGTTCCATTTGAGTACATAATATAATGTAGAGAATAAGACATTCTAATGAATAAATCCTATGTAGGCAAATGTATTGATAGAAATAGAAACTTACACTTAACGGGACGAGCAAATAAGTTGACAGGTATTGATTGGTGATTGATTGGGATTCTGAGTTCAATCGTAGAAATCATCAAATCATAACCAGACATTACAGCTGGTTGATCCATGTAGCCAAACAGTGTGATGTACTGAATTCAGAGCACCTGTTGCAAAGCACATCTCTTGTCTCTTAGCTGTATGTTTCCTGGGATTTGCACATAAAAGAATAAAGCTGCTGAGTGAATTTTGGCATGCGTGGTGTTTATGTGCGACCTACTGCCCCTTCAGGAGTTACTGTCACTGATTTCACCTCATTTTGTCTCCCAGGGGAGAGCTCCTGTGTGGCCTCTTAGAGACGGTCCCACCTTTCACTATCTACCCTGACTTATAGGTGTTACAAACATAAAGCTCACTCTCAATATACTGGCTATGGGCTATAGGACTGAATAGGGCCTGTGTCACTGGATCCACAACCTATACAGCCACAATAACACAACAAATGCTGCAAAGGAGGATTAGAGCAGCTTACATGGCGGCTCTATACACCTCCACTTTACACTTTCTCACCCTGCCTCATTATCTGGGCCTCATGTTTGTGTATAGTGGGAGAGGCCATGAATGGATATGGAGGGAGGGTTTGAATATTGAGGCTTATAATTTATCCATTTAGAAAAGAGTGAGCGGCACGAGCGATGGGCCCGTTTAGGTTTGCGCCTTTTGAAAAGTCACATAAAAGTTGTGAGACTGCACGTCGCCTGAAGTTTGGACACAGGAAGTCGTCTCTTACTCGGGTATGTCTGCTGTAGATGTTTCTCAAAATGTGGTGTGTGTGTGTGAGAGAGCTGTGGTACAGGAATGAAGACCTGCAGCCTCAAGCAACCACAAATCAATCCGACTTTATTCATCTGACTGATTCTAAGGACTTACTTACAGGGTTTTTAGTTTAATATCGACTGAATATGTGGTACAGAATAGAAACTTAAGTGTTTGACTATTTAAGATATAAATAACACAAAATAAAATAGTTTATGTCACATTGCTCATTTTTTGATTCAAGGGGTTTTATTTGTCATCTCACCAACTTTCAGTGATACCGTTCAAGGACAAACTCCGCATGGTGCTCATGCCGAGGGGCTACAAAGGCAAGAGATGGCATATAAAATAAGACGGAACAACAGAGAACATTATAAAATTGGGGACATAACAAAATCGAAAGGAACACAAAAAAAGGAGACAGAAAAATTTCTTTGAAAAAGTTTTTGTATTTGAAAGAAAAAAAGCACCTTTGGCGATATTTGTTCAGTGATCAGGACCTACAAACATTGACAATATATCAGTGCAACATCTGTGCTGCTGCTGCTTATGTTTTGTTCTAGTCTGCAGGTGAAAGGGAGAGAGAAGGAGAGAGGGAGGAAAGGTAGATGAGTGGTCTGGATCCTACGGCGCTGATGAGAGAGAGACTCCCCACCGGGTTGCCAGATTGGCAGAAACCCCCCTATGGAGACAGTGTGTGTCTTGGGCCCACCCTCCCTGCCAGCGTTACCATTGTGGCGGTACCTTGTTGGATTTGATACGTGTGCCAGCGTCGTGCTCCTCGCTGCCTCACGTATAGACTGTTTAACCTGTTGACGTAGACAACAGACTGGGAATTACATAAGGACACTTTATTGTGGCGTTGACAGGAAGTGTCATTACTCCATTTGTCAGACATGTGCTATAAATATAAAGTTTACCTTCCACCTATCAAAGAAGATGGATTGGGTTATTATACCGTCAATACTTTCCTTTGAAATGCCAGCGTACACGGCACTCTGAATTCCTAAACTGTTATCATCGGAGTCGGATTCCCCAGTGTGGATTCATAAGAAGGGTAAGGCTGGGTATTCCTTTATGTCTGCAGCTATTCCCTTTCACTCATTAACAATCGGGCCGGGGCACAAGTCTGGTCACATCACCAACTTTATCCTGCTATCACACAGGAGGCGCAGCAAGAGGATAGGCCTGCTCATTCACCCCGTGCCAAGTCTGCCAGCGCCGATCCGCTAATCACAGCGTCACGAGACACACCACAATGACACGCAAACAATGGAAAACACAGAAATAATAAGGCCGATTTTTATGAGCGAGCGAGAAAGGGAGTTCAGCGGCAGTCGCATCGCTGGCCTGGTAGGGTTACCTCCGGGGAGAGGAGGTGGGGAGAGGGAAGGTGGGAGGGAGCTAGAGGAGGCAACATGTTTTAATCTCAGCAAACAAAGGTGTTGTATCTCTTTTATTTTCTTTTGTCTCTGAGCGCCCAAGGGGGAAGAGGTGTTGGCTTTTTGCGCTGCTTTGTCCTCTGGCCAGCAGAAAGGCCTTCTGGGAAACCTGAGTTGGCAGGTGGAGGAGCGAGCTGCAGCATCAAGTGTCGCCGTGTTTCCTCCACTAGTGTTTACTTTTTGTTTATTTGCAGAATGAGAGACATGGACACCTCTCTCACTCTCTCACTATCTTCTCTCTCCCAAGCTCGGCTCCTCTCCCTCTTCCCACCACTTTGTTCTTTGTTTTCCTCCTCTTCTTTCTCAGCAAGCTTCATCATCCGCTCATATGTTTTTGGCTGTAGTGTCCTTTCTTGTTTGCTTGTATCCTTAAGAAAACACCAGCAATCGATAGCAGTAGAATCATAAGGCCAAAGAGTTCATGTGTCAGAATCTACACTTCTGAATTTGGCCATTGTACCTTTGAACTGTGACTCTCGGGGCTGTTTGGTCCATTAATTAATAATCCTTCCTGTCAGTGTTCTAGTCGGTGAGTAAAGGAGAAGCTCCGCCGACACAGGAGAGCAGACAAAGTGCTGGAGTAGTATCTAATGGGATACAGTTAAGCCATGTTCATACATTCATTCACCAGGCGACATCTTTTAACAGTGGAATTCAATAAAAGCTGAATACTGCACCCACCAAACTAACAGCCACGCCCCTTCTGCTGAGAGATGACATCGCCTCATATGAGATGAAGAATGTCATATTTTATCATGCGTAAATTGGACCGGCAAGGGAATTCAAATCTGTGTGTTTACATCTCTGCTCCCCAACCTTTTCTTGTCTTGTGTGTGTGGTCGCCCCTGAGGTTGTATTTGTGTAAGAAGTACAACCCCTCCTTAAATTTAGATCCTAATTTTGCTCTATTAAATCTGTGGTTGAGGCAAATCCATACTCACTATCATTTTGGTCTCTTTATTATTATGTGCAGGAAACATTTTAGCGACATGTTTGTGAAATAACAATTATTTCTTTTAATTTTGTAAATAAATTGTAAGGTTTCCCTTTTAAGCTGCTCAAGTATCCATGGAAACAGATTTAAATTACATTTGCTGATCTGAAACACATTTGTGTTTCAGTACATGTTTTTTGTTTATTCTTTGCTTGCAGCACATTTATGAAAATGTCACCTGTCAATTGTCAGTATTTATCCTGAGCCTGTCAATATTTACAGAGACTATTTTCTAGCCTTCAAATGTTTACTTTCAACAGCCACGTGGACTGTGTAAATGGAAAGAATAACATAATCTAATCACATCTAAGCAATATTCATGTTAACATGGCTCCTGACAGGAACCTCACCCCGACCCACTCACCACAAAAGGTTTGGTGTGTGACTCAAACAGCAGGCGAGTGTGTTTCAAGTGCTAGGTTCTAAACAATTGTTCAGCTTATCTCACAATTGATGCTTATCGTCTCTCTGGGCTGCGTCCGCACAAACAAATAGATTCTTTTTATAACAATGTAAAAAAATGCACCTAATGCTCGGAAAGGTAGAGGAATAGAAACCAGAGCCAGCGGTGCGGCGGGACAAGGCTACGTGGTGGAAGGCCAGGAGAGAGGCGGCCTCACAGAGCAGACAGAGGAGCAGTGAGGGTTCAGTTTGCTGTTAGCTAAGACACAACAAGTGAGCCGTAACTCTAGCCTGAAGTATTTTCTTCCATTGCAGGGAGGCAGATATCTTTACCTGGTGACAACACATCCCTGTGTGTGGATCACATGACCCCATCGCCACTGTGGGAACAGGCGGCGAGGTGCAGTCGGTCGGCCTTTCATGGTCGATGTTGACCAAGAAGGCAAAGGCAGGAGTGAGAGAGGAACGTCCTGGAGGGAATCGCGTGTCTGGGATTCGCATCGTTGTGAATGTTGAATTGTTTCATTTCTATGGATTAAATGTTTAGTTTATGATTCAGAGACTTTTGTTTATGTTGGAATAATATTGTGTAATATTTATGCAGCTGATTTCCGGCTCTGTGTCAAAAATGTGAGCAGATTAGGACAGAAATTAGGCACAAGGCTCTTCCCGTTCGTCTGAATGTTTCGTTTTTGGATGCAATTAATTCCAAAATCACACACGTAATCCCTCGCTCTTAATTCAGAATCAGACGTTTTCAATTGCGATGAGTCTAAGTAGAATTTTCAATTAGTTTAAAATGAGATGCATTCACCTTAACAACCTCTGAGCAATAACAGCAAACCCTGCCCCCCCCATGGAATCACTTCATGTAAGAATAAACTGTATGTTCCCCACTCATTTCGTTAATAATACACAACTCATTTTCATACAGAATCTCTGCTCCCTGCCAACATAATCATAGTTTTCTATTTTTAGATACAAGCTTTTAATTGGTATGAATATTCCAATGAGACACAAAAAAGTGTGTGTTGAAGACGGCAGCGTAAACAGAACGCGAGACGTAGATAATGCAGTACAGTATACACACTCTCTCTCTCTCACACACACACACACACACACACATCTACATGCATGTGCTGTGTGAGATAATTCAAATAATCACACTAGCAGTCATCGGCTGAAAATTAAAATTAGGTGAGTGGTTTGTTTGTGTGTGTACATGTGTGTGTGTGAGAGAGAGAGTGTGTGTGTGAGTCCTTGTGGGGTTATTTTAAGATTATGGATTAGATGTTCAATATTTTTAGAAATAAGACTGAATTTGATTAAGGAAAGGATTGAAGGAAAATTCCAATTATTTTGAACCGGAGTGTTATTCCTCCTTTTGCCCATCAGCTATGTTAATGTATTTATGTATTCATCTGCAACCAGCTGTAAGCAAACTAGCTGATCATTCTTCAACTTTTAGGCCTTCATCTTATACTGTACAATCTTTAACATCACATACCTTGGCCTGCTTGGATGAGAGGATGTGCAGCTTGTTTACTTGCTTTGTGTGTGTCCTTTGCTCATTACTACCACTGTGAGTTTGATGTGAATGTGTGTGGAGTTTTCACAGTCAGTTGTTTGTATTTACCGAAAATCCAAAAGACAAACAAGCAACTGCTTAGAATTACTGTAATAATATCTGATACTACAATCAAGTTTTGCAAGTTTCTGGTGATTGGTCAGGAAATTAGATGCAAACAGGTGTGTGTGTTACAGTATGAATGTTGGGTTGAAAGGAAACGTTGACATAATATACAATATATCCAGT